>NC_047509.1:10804901-11104901 GCF_902827115.2 Pseudochaenichthys georgianus
GTGTCATGCTGGAGTGAATCAGGTGTTGGGAATTGCTCCAGGATGACTTCCCAGGCATCATACTATGGCACTGCCTTAATCACAAACTGGAGCTTGCTGTTGACCAGGCACTGGATGTGACAGGGGGAACAAAGGACTTCCAGGCATTCATGGACAGCCTATATTCATTATATAGCCAGTTTGTGTTCAGGGATTCATGAAGCTGGGGGCGGGAGGAGAACAATATGAACCAATGAAGGTCGGGGTAGCATTATAGTACCTGCAAGAAATTCAAACCACTTTCACCCCTGGGTGTCCTTCTATCACCCTGTAGTGAGATGAGTCTTGCATCAGGGAGATATTTCGTTTTATTCTTATCTAAACACAGGGCTGATAGCTCATATATGGGATTTCAAAGGTCTTTTATTTTGAAACTCCACATCAGAATGTCCTAATTTTTTCTGGGTGAGTAGATGGGCTGTCCTTCTATCACCCTGCAGTGAGATGAGTCTTGCATCAGGGAGAGATTTCGTTTTATTCTTATCCAAACACAGGGCTGATAGCTCATATATGGGATTTCAAAGGTCTTTTATTTTGAAACTCCACATCAGAACGTCCTGATTTTTTCTGGGTGAGTAGATGGGGTGTCCTTCTATCACCCTGTAGTGAGATGAGTCTTGCATCAGGGAGAGATTTCGTTTTATTCTTATCTAAACACAGGGCTGATAGCTCATATATGGGATTTCAAAGGTCTTTTATTTTGAAACTCCACATCAGAATGTCCTGATTTTTTCTGGGTGAGTAGATGGGCTGTCCTTCTATCACCCTGCAGTGAGATGAGTCTTGCATCAGGGAGAAATTTCGTTTTATTCTTATCCAAACACAGGGCTGATAGCTCATATATGGGATTTCAAAGGTCTTTTATTTTGAAACTCCACATCAGAATGTCCTGATTTTTTCTGGGTGAGTAGATGGGGTGTCCTTCTATCACCCTGCAGTGAGATGAGTCTTGGATCTTGGATCAGGGAGAGATTTTGTTTTATTCTTATCTAAACATAGGGCTGATAGCTCATATATGAGATTTCAAAGGACTTTTATTTTGAAACTCCTTACATTTTACATTTACTCGTGGTAGTTATACGTAGTTTGTTTTAAATAATTATTGATCACATTATATAGTACATATTTCTTAATTTAATATGTTTGGTTTGTTTTTATAGGTGCTTTTGTTATTGACCGAGTAAGCGCTGGGATTTTACCGTAATGCTTCTAATATTCGCGCACCCCAATATCACGTGCGGGCTGGCTCTATAGGCCCTGGCTGCGGAACGCGGAATGGGGCGGGGTCGGGTGTGGGCGGGGCTGGACGTCCGATGGGCGGGGTGTATGGATATCCTAATGACACAAATAGCATCATCTGCTGGACAACTACAATAAGTACAGACACAAATCTGCACTGACTAAATATAATTAATCTGCACTCGACTAAATATAATTTAAAAACTAAATATACAAACTTCATACTAATTAAATGCATGAATGTATTTAAATATGTGGTATAAAAAGTCATATATTCTATATTAGTGTATTTAAGTTCATTATTTAATATTTGTTTTAGATGATAGTGTATTTAAGTATATTATTTAATATTTGTTTTAATTGATTATTCATTTAGTCAGTTCTGTGCATACTCATATCTAGTCCATATATTTCAAATGATACATTGCACTGCATTTAATAGAATGATAGAAAAAGCATTTATTATTTACAACATTTATCATATAACAGAACAATCATTAAGATAACAGAACCAAAAAAGCAAATACAGTAAATATAAAAACCAAACCAAGTATACAAACAAAAAATCTATACAACAGTGAAAGGATTTGCTGATGCAAACATTCAACCGCGCTCTTCAAAACAGGCATGAACCTTAAGGTTTTCTTTATCAATGCTCAAAAAACATTAAATAGTCCGACTCAAATTTGAACCTGAACATAAATGCTGTGCTGCCTGGGGATGCTTCAAGCGCTCAGAGAAAGGAGTATGAATGTAAGGTTTCCCCACTGACATAGAGAGGAGGAAAGAATGGCTGGCTCAAGTCAGCAGGAGCAATGTAACTATCACAAAAGACAACAACAGCAACAACATATGTGAGGTAATCATATTTTTCACAAAACGAAGACCACACCATTGGGAAGCTTAACGTCTGTTTAATAAAAATAAGGAACAGGGAGAGGCTTGCAAAGCTCTGGGAGTTGAGACTCAGGTGCGGAGTGAGGGTCTCATTGCAGGTCTTTAGGCTCCATTGAATCCCCCTGGGGTTCTTGTGCTGAAAGAGGGAGACAGGAGAAAGGGTTAGATACATCTAGCAACCAGAGGATGGGAAATTGCCGACCTATTTTAAACGTACCTTGTGTTTTCACTCTCACTTAAGTCTCTCTCCCTTTGCCATCAATCCAACATCAGCTGAGCTGCAACATTATACAGACAGGTAATAATCAACAGAATCACAAAGACATAATATGACTCTGCTAAAAACACTCACCCATAAATTACGTTTTTGTTTACTGTTTGGAAGTCTCAAATATCCACTCTAAATCCATATCGATAGCGATGTATCACAAAAATAGCTCTCTTCCTTATTATTGTGTAACGTTAACTATATTATACTAGCTTGAACTCCAAAATGGATATCCTCATTTCACCACCTCCACCCACTACAATCACACGCCCCAACTCCCTCCACCCGGATAAAAGCACGTTAAGAAGCCCCTTTTCTCTAATTCCACAACGTTGGAGGAAATAACATTAGGAGAACGGATTAATAGGCTGTTCGTGGTTAACGTGTGTTGCTAACGTTATCCTGCATTCTAGCCTAATCTAATCTGTTATCTGTAAACGTCAAATATACTGATTGAAGGGATAATCCACTAACATCCTTTAATACACATGTGTAGTTAATTTGATTCAGATGTTCTGATAATATCCGCAATATAAATCTTTAAACGTCTTCTTACCTTTAAAAGTCCATCACGAACGGTCGGGTCTATTATGCTGCAACCATAGCCGCTTTCACACCGCAGGATTTGCGGTACTTTAGTGCCCCGGCACTAAATCCGCCAGGGGGCTAGTGCCAATCGCATTCACACCGCAGTACTTTCCCTGAGGCACGATTACGCTGACGTCACTTCGTCTTCTTCTTCTCTGGGTTTACTGGCAGGCCGCAAAACCATAGACATATAAAGAGTAGACGCCGCATTGGCTGCTGGGGCGCAAGAAATACGGCCGCCATCTTGGACCGGTCATCCTACAGACATTCTACCCAGAGACAGCAGAGGTTTCAAGATGCCAGAGCACTGTGCAGCATATTGCTGTGCAAATCGGCGGACGATTGCGAACAGGGGTCGGGGGATTACTTTTCACAAGTAAGATTCAACATTATAATTGGTTGTATTTTGTAAATAGAATATTATTGTACTGTATTGATGTCCGCCAGCGAAATCGTAGCCAGCAAACATTATGTTCATGGCCAACTGAGACTTTATAAATCGCTGCTGTAACAAGTGAATTTCCCCGTTGTGGGATGAATAAAGTAAAATCTAATCTAATCTATCTAGGAAGAAGAAGGAAGAAAATAAGCTTGACCTCCTTCTTAAAATGTTTTTGTGTTGACTCTCAAATCTCCCGTTTTTATTTTGAAGGTTTCCCAAAGACAAAGATATGAGAAAGAAGTGGGAAGTTGCTTTGAGGAGGGAAGGGTTCACTGCAAGCGAGTCATCCGTGATTTGCAGTGAGCATTTTAAGCAGGACGAGTTTGACAGGACAGATTGTCCGACTCAGAGATGGTGTTATTCCCTCCATCTTCAGCTTCCCGGTTCACCTCCAAAGAGTAGGTGTATCATCATAAGGCTATTAGCATTCATAAATGTAAATATTCTATTATCAATTGTGTGTGTGTGTGTGTGTGTGTGTGTGTGTGTGTGTGTGTGTGTGTGTGTGTGTGTGTGTGTGTGTGTGTGTGTGTGTGTGTGTGTGTGTGTGTGTGTGTGTGTGTGTGTGTGTGTGTGTGTGTGTGTGTGTGTGTGTGTGTGTGTGTGTGTGTGTGTGTGTGTGTGTGTGTGTGTGTGTGTGTGTGTGTGTGTGTGTGTGTGTGTGTGTGTGTGTGTGTGTGTGTGTGTGTGTGTGTGTGTGTGTGTGTGTGTGTGTGTGTGTGGTATTATGCTTTTTCATTTTAGCCAGAAAAGGGCAGGACTACGTCTCCTTCCAGAAAAGCTGAAGAGAGCCTGTCTGTGGCCCCTCAGGACGACCCAGAAGCTTCAACCTCAGCCTAATGATGTGAGTATTTCTATTTTCAACATCATTCATAATGGTCCTAGACAAAGTAAAATCTATCTTGTTTGCTGCCACTCATATTAAACACACTCACAAATAAACACATACACACACAATTGAAGACATGTTGAACATGCATTCCTGGCACACACACACACACACACACACACACACACACACACACACACACACACACACACACACACACACACACACGCATGATGCTGGCAGTGGTTTTGACAGGTGATGACTATAAGAAATAATGTGGGCCATACTCTAGTTGTGTGTGAAGTGAAACATCACTCAAACCATGTTCATCCCTCTTTCTAGGATCATAGCGATGTCTCGCCTACTTCTCCTACTGCTCTTAAGGCCAGACTCAATGAAGCTTTAGCAAGAGTGGAGAGTCTCGAGCGAGAGAGGAAGAATGCCATGGCTAGAGAAAAGAGGGCAGAGACCACAGTGAGGACTCTTTTGGGGGATTTGAGGGAAAAGAACCTCATTAATGAAGAACTCAAAGAGGCTTAATTTCTACTCAGGTAAAATTAAATTAGCACTTTGAAATTCATGTACATCTTACTCTTACACTCTTTATTAAACTCCTTTGTTATTATATGAAGGGGACTTATTAATTTGTTCTCATACAATTTCAGATCTTCAAATAGACTTGAAGGCAAAGCAGGGCCATGAGTACTCCAAGGACCACAGAGAGCTTGCCCTCACACTCCATCTACATGGCCCAAAGGCATACAAATACCTCAGAGAGACTACAACAAAAAGGTAGTCTTAATGTTGTTCAATTTCATTTTTGGAAATTACGGTTGCAAGTACGTTAAATAGCTACTTCTCAATTTTTTTACAGGTGGCTGTGTTCGGTGGATGGAAAGCCTGGCCTGAACAAGATGATGCTGGATATGCTGGAGAGAAGATGCCAGGACGACCAGGCTAAATATGGATGTGTTTCACTCATGTTGGATGACATGGCCATCAGAAAACATGTGCAATATAATCTACATAACCAGTCAATGTCTGCTTTTGTAGACATGGGTGATGGAAACAATGAGACCGATGCTGCTACTGAGGCTCTTGTGTTCATGGTGGTTGGCCTACACGGACATTGGAAGGCTCCCATTGCATATTACCTGACGAAGTCTTTGTCACCTGAAACACAAAGGGTCCTAATCTAAATCTAAAATATAATCTAATCTATCTAGGAAGAAGAAGGAAGAAAATAAGCTTGACCTCCTTCTTAAAATGTTTTTGTGTTGACTCTCAAATCTCCCGTTTTTATTTTGATGGTTTCCCAAAGACAAAGATATGAGAAAGAGGTTCTCAGTCATGCTTTGGAGGAGCCGCATGCACGGGGCATTCGGGTGTCATGAGCAACTTTGTGTAAATATAGTTTGGGCGGGGTGGTGTCATGTTCTTGTGTTTAACTTGAACATTTACATTTTTTATATAGATGTAGAAGTACATTTTCATTTTTTATGACATAGATATTCATTTTTACTGATGTATAACTTCTGTCTATGTATAATGTATTATTGTTTCTTCATTTTTCAACTTATTAAAATAGCTGAGTATAGGCCTACACAATATGCTTCTCTATCATATATAGACCATTAGTGTTTTTTATGTGTGTGTGTGTGTGTGTGTGTATATATTATATATCGTGTGTCTTTTGCAAAATACCTATCATACATAACATAGTCTATCAAATACCAGAATATTCTATTGCTGTTAAGCCTACTATGAATATTAAAATACGCCGAATCATGTGTCCGGTATCATGCCTACATATATGACGTTTGCAGAAAACCCCCCCCCGTGAAAATCAGTTTTGTATTCAGCGAGTTATGATTGATAAAATGCGCTGACACTTCATTGCGCCTGCCAGACAGATTACACTGAGTGGAGCGGGTGACCGGTCCAAGATGGCGGCCCCACGGCTCGTCAGCGCCAATAGGCAGCAGCGGTCGATGCGGCGTCTACTCTTTATATGTCTATGCGCAAAACCACTTCACGGCGAGTACAACAAAAAAACGAGAGAAGAAGAACTACACGGGGGAGGGGGTATGAAGCCCATCCGCTGTATGAGGCGTTTGTTTACTTTCCGACCTCAGACATGATGGAGTTCATAAGGGTAATTTACAAATAAAATACCCCATTATAACAATGGACTTTATCTTTATGTATTTATTATATATTACCCCCTCAGGCTGATTTTGGAAAAGGACATCAACCCTTGTTTGGTGTTTTTCCCTTATTTATCTAAAACAAATGACATGATAAATTACTTGTGTTTATGTGTGTAAGACTTGTGTTTCTAATAAATTCAACCACCGACACCTGTCTGCTCTCACATTCTTCTATTCTGCAAATTTGGGGTGGGACACAATAAATAAAGCTTCGCCAGTTTGTTTGTTTTATTGCACAGTCAAGACATAACAATAACGGCATCATGCTGTTCCAGGTGTGTCGTATGCATGTAAATTGAAGTTAAATAACAGTGTGAAATGTAAAATAAAGTGTAAGTAGTTTCAAAACAATGTAACAGTGGCAATATATATAGCAGCAGACACGCCTTAGTGCAAGTTAGGTGTCAGTATTAAAAACAGTGGCAATATATATATATATATAATAACAATAGAAAATCGTTACCACTCTTATTATTGTGGTCTTTAATTTTTTTATAGTCCTGCCTGAGTTTCTTTATTTTTACCCGGCATCCGTGTGCACTGTGCACGATTCCCAGCTCATGGGCGAACATCGCTCAAAACATTTGGAGTTGGGAACTGCTTTCTGTAGAAGCTGCTGCATCCCGTCCTTGGAGTAAATTGCCAGAAGCGCCGACACTTCCTCATCATTCCACCGCTCCGGTGTTGTAATACGTGTGGTCATAACTGCTTTAAAGTACAAAAAAATGACTCGCTCAGGTGTGGATGTGGTTTTGTAGCGAGGAAAAAAATGGCTGCCTAACAAAACAAATTCAGAGTCTAACGGGGCGTGGTTTGCAATTCACCCAGCCAATAGAAATAGAATAGAAATTGGCACTCTTTTGTCACCAGGTTCGTACCACCTCTCTAGCAGGGACTAAAAAGTACCAAAAGAGTTCCAAAAGAGTTCCCGGCACTGAGTAGTCCCGGCGGTGTGAACGCGACATTATTGGTACTAACGGAACTAAAGAACCAGGGAAAGTCCTGCGGTGTGAACGCGGCTATAGACTGCTAGCCGCAGATCCTCTCAATAGTTTCCCGGAAGTGCTCCGCGATCCGTCATTGCTGTAAAAAACTGGTCCATTGGAGTGAACGGAGATGTCGGAACTCTTCTCTGGGCGGGGTCGGACATCCAACCCCGCCTTTTATCCGACCCCGCCCCATTCCGCGTTCCGCAGCGAGGACCTTCTCGGCTGGCTTGACTGTGTTTTCCCAAGTGGAGGCTGGCTGGACCGCAGTCAGGACGGTCCTGTACACAATGCCAAATGGCTATATACAGGACCGTGCTGGACACAGCTCTCTGAAATGGCTATATACAGGACGGTCCTGTGGATAAGATATCTGAAATGGCTATATACAGGACCGTCCTGCAGCTAACGTCAAATGACTATATACAGACCGGGCTATTATAGCATGCTTAAGCAAGTTTCGCGGGTGGTAATGTAGGGATAGGATTCACAGATAAATATTCTCACGACAACATTTTCAATGAGTTTCACCTCAATATAAAATTGTGGCAATTAAATCTCTTTCCATGCCAATTGCTTAGCTTTTTATGCTGATTTCAGTCTTTTTTTTGGCTTATCTTTTTATGTTGTTTCAATCATTTTCTACTTTATATTTTCCAATGCACAATGTTTTACTTGTAAAGGATATCACTGCATACTTTAAAGACTACTCGGTTTTATTAAAACTGAAGGTTTTTTTTTTAAAGAATACGCCGACATTTCGTTGACGTGTAGTGATTTTGCATTGAAAGCAACACAAATCATTTATCGGCTACGCCGGCATTTTTATTTTAGAAATCGGAGAAACCGTCTTTTGAATTGTATGTAGTATGCTGTACATTTTTGTAATGTATCCTGCTGTAAACGTTAATTGTACACCAATTATATCCATATTTCTGTAGACATAAAAAGCCATTTCAGGGCTTCTGTGCAGGACCGTCCTGTATATAGCCATTTCAGATATCTTATCCACAGGACCGTCCTGTCTATAGCCATTTCAGAGACCTTATAGGACCGTCCTGTATATAGCCATTTCAGATATCTTATCCACAGGACCGTCCTGTATATAGCCATTTCAGAGAGCTGTGTACAGGACGGTCCTATAGCCATTTCAATCAGGAGAGACATGATGTATGGAATACATATTTATTATCGGTCACATTATATCCATGAAACATAATGATGACAGTTCATCACAAATGAATGAATGTTGTTTTGGCGATTAGGCCCATGTTTTAGTAGGATATCAATCGGGAAGGGAAGAACCGTTTCCGATGAACCCCCCTGGGTCTAGACACTGGTGGTGGTGATAAGTGGTTAGGTCCGGTTGGAAGGGAGGAGGATAAACTTGGCCCTGAGTTGAAAGCAGGAGGCGAAGGGGTGGAGGAGGGTTGCGCGTTGACACCTGGAAGACAGCTGATAGGAAAGGGGAGAGCATATATAGAGGGATTAACAGGTGCGATGATTAGGCTTGTAAATGGAGGGGCGTGATAGGTTTAGCTGAGGAGAGGCGCTCCCTGTCATTTAGATGCAGGGAGCAAGTATTGCCATGACGAGCAATACGGAGTGTTAGGTCTTCCTGTCTGAACCTGCGCTAAGCTTCATTTCAATCAGGAGAGACATGATGTATGGATTACATATTTATTATCGGTCACATTATATCCATGAAACATAATGATGACAGTTCATCACAAATGAATGAATGTTGTTTTGGCGATTAGGCCCAGGTTTTAGTAGGATATCAATCGGGAAGGGAAGAACCGTTTCCGATGAACCCCCAAAAGAATGAAGTATGAAGTACTGAATGTGAATAATCTTACCTTGTGGGATGCAGCGGAAATCTATGGATGGAAAGGAGAGGTTAATACATGTGAGGATTTAAGCGACTGATGCCTCCCGGGCATCCTTCCTGGACGTACAGGGCTCCCCGGCTGTACGGGGCAACCCGGACGTACGGGGCATCCCGGATGGGGCTTCCTGGACGTACAGGGCGTCCCGGACGTACGGGGCATCCCGGAGGGGGCATCCTGGCCGTACAGGGCGTCCCGGACGTACGGGGCATCCCGGGTGAGCGGGGACTACCCGGACGCACCGAGCGACCCGACCAGTGCCCCGGGTGCCCGGAACGTGCGAGGCTTCCCGAATGTGCGGGGTAACCTGACTTTAGCAGGGAAACATTATACGGACCGGAGGTTTCACGACCCGGACATACGGGGCTTCCCGGACGTACGGGGCATCCTGGACGTACGGGGCAACCCGGACATACGGGGCATCCTGGCCGTACAGGGCATCCTGGACATACAGGGCATCCATACAGGGCGTCCCGGACGTACAGGGCGTCCCGGACGTACGGGGCATCCCGGGTGAGCGGGGACTACCCGGACGCACCGAGCGACCCGACCAGTGCCCCGGGTGCCCGGAACGTACGAGGCTTCCCGAACATTTTCTTTTGCGGGGCAACCTGCTTTAGCAGGGACACGTTATACAGACCCGAAGGTTTTACAGCCTGGACATACAGGTTTAAATATGCAGAAATAAACATGAGCCGCGGGGCGACATACGTGCTGACATGCTAAGAACCACCACGAGTTATATGCATACGTACCAATTTGTTAAGGTTTGGAGAGACCTTTGGATAGCCAGCACGGCATTGAGGTCGGGGCGAATGTAGGATGAGAAAGCGGAGGAGGACCACCGTCCGAGTTGTTGCAGGAATGAGGATGAGACACCTTGATTAGCAGCGGAAGTAGCTGCGCCTATTCTAAAGCAGTGCCCCGTGTATAGAAGGGGTGATAACCCGGATTTAATGAGGACTTGTTTTAAATAGACATTGAACTGTCGTTGCGTTTAAAGGAAAATTCCGTGAGATAAGGAATAATGGTGAGAGAGGATTAGAGGTAGGTCTAAGCCGTAGGAACTTGATCATGGCCTTATAAGGGCAGAACTGGGAGTCGATGCGGGCGGCGATGACGGAGCAGGCGCCGCCGCATTTGGAGTGTTTAAAGATATAAACTAAAGTGGCTAGCGTGAAAGGATATGTCAGAAAGCTGACGTCTCGATTGGAATCGAAAGTAAGGGAAGCTGTGGTAAATTCGCCTGGTCTGAGAAAGGCATAAAAAGCTAGGAGAAATAGAGCATCGAGTAGTGCATCGATATAAGGGGAGAATAACCCACTTCTAAGTTTGGAGAGCATGAGGCGTAAAGTGGAAAGCGTAATAGGGCGTCTCCGGTCTAAGACGGGGGAAAAGTTTTAATGAGACCTTTGAGGATGAGTTTGACTGACTGGTTTGCGAACAGGCTGGGAAAGCCGAGATCGGAACACGAACGTTAAACTGAACTCCTGCTAAGAGGCCCCGGATGTATTGGGGTTTGAGGTGGCGATCAGTGGCGCAGTAGCACATGAAGGCACACACGGTGGAGATGAGAACAGGTTTAAGTGTGATGCCTACGGAAAAGCAAAATGTCGCAAACGTTCTCCAAGTGAATCATATGTTTTGAGGGTGGACGCGCTAAGCCCTTCCTCATAGACCTGCTGATTCGAGGTGCCTTTCTAGGGGGCTTCTATTTAAGAGAGAGAGAGGAGATGCAGGGGAGGAATCCTGACGGGTTGAGTGCTGGCTCCTGGGCAGAGGTTCCGGAACGTCTTGTGGGCTGACTGCGGTAATCTATGGATGAAATGAGAGATTAACATGTGGATTAAACGATCTGCCGGAATCACTGCCGGGCTTACTGTACATCATAAGATGCTGACCCGAAGGTCGACGGCCGGAATCAGCGCCGGACTTACGAGAACGCTACCACTAAACAACGGCCGGAATCGCTGCCGGGCTTACTGTTCTCTGCTGGGCTTACTGTACATCATAAGATGCTTGACCCGAGAGCCACCGGCCGGAATCAGGCCGGGCTTACGTACTACCACTAAACAACGGCCGGAATCACTGCCGGGCTTACTGTACATCATAGGATGCTGACTCGGAAGTCGACGGCCGGAATCAGCGCCGGGCTTACGTGAACACTACCACTAAACCTTGCCGACACGATGGTCGATGACCTGCGATGCAGGGTTAAAATGCACAGATGAACACTACCACTAAATGTATAAATACCAGGAAAGAGAGATCTTGGATGGCCGTCTGGTTGTTGTAGGGATGAGGAATAATTACCTTGATTGCGGCAGGGTTGCTGCACCTATCCTGGACGAAGCCCTGGAATGCTATTAAGACACCACCACCAGTTACATGCATGTTTACCATAGGTAAACAGAGATCTAGGATTGCCGGCACGAGTCGATGTCCGGGGGAAGAGGGAGATGTAGACAATGTAATGCAGCTGTTAGCTTGAGTACAATGAGACATGAATGTTATACCCTGGCTTATCGTAAGCCATGTGAGCATGAACCAATATAAATGAGACAATATGCGCAGCATAAAATGATGTATGCCTAGGTAAATACTGAAACATGACCCATGATATGGGACTAGCTTAATTAGCAGTTTAATTACGCCACGGTGAGACATAGATGCACTTGATTGGGTGATTAGACTGTCTTCTATCATATTACGTGAACTTCTCTTTCTCCCTGAAGAAACTCCCCAAAAACCCCACGGATGGGCAGCATCCGTGAATAAAAACGAAGACTCATTGAGTGTCTGAGTGAGTAGATACGGCCACTGCTAATGTGTGGCGTTAATGCGGGTGGGGGGGGGGGGTTGAAAGATTATTTTCCATGTGGTTCCTGGCCCGAGGTACTGGCAAAGCTGCGGTTGCGCCTGGGGCATACAGACCTTGGATGAGCGTCCTTGCAGGACTGCAGCTGTGGAGGAATGTACGATATGGGTGGTAGCAGACGTTTTCGTTAAAGTTATGATAAATCTCTCGTCTTGCCTATGCTGCACCTGACGGCTTTGACTATTATTCCCGGAAAACAGCCCAACAAAATAAAATACTCAGTTACCTCTAATCATTAACCCATGTTTGTATAATTTAGTGAACTCTGTGTGTTGCTGCTAGCATACATGACACCTAACGTGAAAACGTTACTCGTGGATGGGGCTACAGAGCTGCTAGACAGTCGAAAACGGTGCATTCCTCTGTCTGAATGTGCTGCACTTTTGATAAATATTTAGACAAAAGCTAAACTCTTATTGCACTTTGGCAACGAGCATTCTCCACGTCGAGACGGGTAAAGTTTAACCACACCTCGGAGCGCGTTCTCTCCGCCACCTCCGCAGAGTGCTCCGCTGCATAGCGCAGCTGCGTGTGTGTAAACTGCCCCGCCCCCTCGCACGCAGACCGGGGAGAGAGATCTCGTCTGATCGAAAATACATCATAGACGCATTTGTTTGTCTTTTGCATATTAGAAATGAGTTGGCGCCATTCATTTCAGGTAACGCTGTGTTGAAGCTTGAAACTGCGTTAGTTACTGAGCATTGTAATGGGTAGTAATTACCCGACTGCATTAGTAATGCAAGTAATACGTTACTGAAACTCCATACTGTAACACGTTACACCCAACACTGCCTGGAACTCACCTTACCCTGAACTAAAGGTAGCAATGCATCGTATTGAACTTCCTGTCGGCTCCCAGACCGTAGTCGAGGAAAGGGGGGGGGGGGGGTGACTCTCTGTCGTCTCCCAGGGCAGAAGCAACACGCTTCGGGTTCAATAACCCATTTTATCACAAAGACTGGAGAGAGGCGAGCTCTTCTTGGGAGGTCGTTGCATTTATTTAGCTCTTCTGTTTCGTAAGATCACAGAAATTCCTTTTTCTGCTGCCTTGTTTACTTCTAGAAAACACGAATCCCGCTCGCTCTACCATACCATGCCCAGCACACCTGCACGCGCCACACCCCTCTCTTAAAGGGGTAGTGATCTCGCTCTGCATGCCCCGAATGTCATGACAATATAACGAAACATCTCGTGAATTTGCTGCAACTGCCTCTTGCCAGCGCTACCCTGACGCCTGTTTTAGAGGTGAGGCGCAGGAGGAAGTAGCTCCAATGGGATGTAGCTTGAGCCCTGCCTGCCTGCAGGAGGGGTTGTGGTTGAAGCCAGAATGGGTAAAGCTTCGCATGCGATGAGGACCCGTTCCGCGTGAAGCGCCGCATTTGAGCGGCCATGAAGCCAGTGATACCCTCTTGAGAGACTGAAGGCGTACGTCAATTGTTTGGGTGAAGTAGCCCGTTTCCATTAAGCTGGAGGAACTTCCGTGGAGCCCGATTTCCTTGTCTTTTCCTCCCGCGTCCGGGTTTGCGGGGCGGCCGGCTGGAACCGCTAGCCGACTGGGGAATGCCGCCTGTAGCTTAATCCGCCAGACTGCGGAGCTGATGAATAATGCCTGGAGCTGGGACGAAACCCTGCTGCTGCTTGCGCGTTGACACCTGGAAGACAGCTGATAGGAAAGGGGAGAGCATATATAGAGGGATTAACAGGTGCGATGATTAGGCTTGTAAATGGAGGGGCGTGATAGGTTTAGCTGAGGAGAGGCGCTCCCTGTCATTTAGATGCAGGGAGCAAGTATTGCCATGACGAGCAATACGGAGTGTTAGGTCTTCCTGTCTGAACCTGCGCTAAGCTTCATTTGGCGTTGTGTACAGGACCGTCCTGTATATAGCCTCGGCCTTGTTTGTTTCATTCTAAGCTATCCAGCAAGGTTATTTTCATTTATGTTGTTTTTTTTCTGCACAGTGTAGAGTCTTGTTGTGATGAGAGGGATGGAGGTATTTAATACAAACCTTGCTCGCTGGAGAATAGCTACAGAAGTTCTGTCACAAGTTAATCGAGAGGACACAGCTGGCCACGGATCTCGATGCTACATTCGGGCTGTGAGTAAACAACTTGTGTCTTACTTTTAGGCTGTCTGGAGGTATGGACAGCTATCAAAGCTACTAAACATCACATTAACAACGATGTACAAATGACAGTCGGAGACAAATACATATTTGAAATGATTTATTCACGTTTGCAATGTTTTGAACAGACATCCCCAGTCACCTCATTGTCATTTTGTAGTCCTCGCTGTACGCCTCCGGATATCGGCATCGCAACCACAACCTCACACACTGATACTGAATGTGCATCAAAGTGTTCCTATGGAGCCAAATATACCAAAAGATAAATGTAAACAACAAAAGAAGCGATCGAAATGTGTATTTCCTGGCTATTCGACAATGGCTCCTCAAAGTACACGCCCCATTCCTACCGTTAACGTAACGTAACGACTTCCCCGGTGTAACCAGTTAAACGGTAACACAGTTCAGTTTGCATCTGAAACCATCAGTGGCGAATGGTAATTAGCACAGCCCCACCTAGTGTCAGCAGAAAGTATTAAAATAATGATTACAACAAAATGCAAAAAATAAATTAAAATATATATAAAATATATTTTAAGATCATGTTTAATCATCTGATTCGTGGGACAGAACCCGATCCTGCCCCTCCCTCTGACTGTCTAAGTGAACGGTGACTGTAAAAACTACTCTGCGCATGCTCAGAGTATTTTCCTATTTAATGTGTGTGGCAAAAAATAATGACCATAGAGGCACTGAGCTGCCAACCCCACCATACGTCATATCACATCATTCAGAGCTGATTGGCTGTAAGTACGTGTGCCGCGAAAAGTGTGGTGTGTGAAGAGGAGACGAGGGACCCGTCCTAAAACCCGAAAGTAAGCTGCGCATGGCTTCCCTCCACAAAAAAGCAATGAGATTTCTCCATTGTATTTTAGAAAATAGCTCCAAATAAGATCTGTGGGAAACGTACCTGTTAGATATATGCACGTTTTGTTCAGCCGGATAATATCCACATATCTACCCTACTTTTATCATTTTCGAATCATAAATGTATCAATTAGATTTATGATAGACTTTTGAAACTACAACAAGATAAGAAGGACTTTTACAAAAAAGTAATAGAGATTTTTGTCCAGAAGGATAGGCAAATGGACTTCATCTTCAAGTCAAGGTAAGACCACAATTTTATTGAAAATGGGATCTTACTCAGAGAGAACAATTCAATATTTAAATGATAAAATTACATTTTTTGGGTATTTTTTTTGTTGAACTGTCTGTTTAAAATTAATTGAAGCATCAGACAAAAAAAGCTTTTGAAAATAATATTATATTTTGATTTAGGTCAAAATATAATATTTGTAAACCTGAAGAGTCAGTGCCTCGCCAGCCATGAACCTCACTGCAGAAGCTTATATATAGACATCTACGTTTTTTGTGCCCCACCACTTTTGCACATATAGAGAAACGCCACTGGAAACCATCAACAAGGATCAGATGTGTTTAATGAGCTCGACTATGAAGCACATTGCAGACTCTAATGTGGCATAATGTAAGCATCGTTTTAACAATAAACAGGGATATTCGGAACGATAATTATACTAATAAAACGGCCACTTCAATGCAAATATACAATGTTGTATCTTTGGGTAAATTAATGTTTCCAAATAATAATCTTCTACTACATTCATCAAATACATTCAACTTAATATGATAAACTCTATGACAGCTTTTCAAATCGAAATTCAGAATAGGGTGACAAAGAACATTTATGTTTTTTATGAAGTCATGTTTTTACCGCTCTTCATATGGCTTGGATTCAATGTCGTATGTCATAGATCAGGGGTTCTCAAAGTTTTGATGAGTGAGGGCCAATTTAGGTACCCAATATTGGATTGAGGGCCGCCCAAGAAAAAACGGAACACAAAATAATTCCAAAACAAATCCTTTCTTTATTGTACTAACCAATTACCGCAACTCGCGAGATGCCTAGTTGCCATGCAACCAGTAGTCTAGCAAACTTTCCACAAGCTGTCATTCATAATTTAGGAATGACAACCCAGGGGGCGCAGTTTTACCATTCTTAAATTCCATTCTAATTCTTACTAGATACAACCATGGAGGATTAAAATATAACGCATGCATTTCAGCGTGTCACATTAACTATCGCGGGCCGCCAGAAACATTTCCGAGGGCCGCCATTGGCCTGCGGGCCGCACTTTGAGAACCCCTGTAGATGCTTTATTCTCTTATCTTGTGTTTTATTTCCAAGCAAAACTAAAAAGCTTAATACAATAACAGGGATTTTTTTTAAATACTGCATCATATTCTGTATATGAATATATATAAAGTACCTGACTAATAGAAGGCATAATAAAAATGGTTGGCTCCAGATCCAGAAGAAAATGTCTGTACAATGAGGCAGAATAAACTTAGATATACTGTAAATATCTGTTTCTCTTATTTTCTGTTTGATAGAATAATGTCTCACTTCCCCCCCAGTGGAGGAAATTGCATCACATTTCAAAATTGTAGGTACTATGAAAGCATCAAAATGATTGCCCATAATGCACAAGCCATGAAGGACCTTGAGATGTATTTCCAAAGCATGTGGCTGTCCCCCTTACTCTAAAGTGGATATTAAAAGATAAAAAGTAAATAAGGAAATCCAATGGTTGGTTTCAGAGATGTCCATTTTTTTTTGATTTAGTTACAGGTCGAGATAAAATGAATGAATATATCAAGAGTCAGAGCAGAAACTGGAGAATCAGTTGGCAAAATAAATGGCTTTTCCTCCATAGTCTCTCTTTCAGGTTGCACAATACACACACATGCACACACGCACACACACACGCACGCCCGTCATCATTATTTCATTTGCACTCTGACAACTAAAAATCTGAAAAAAGAAAAAGAAAGAAGTTATATCACTCAAAAGACTCATAGCACTCATTTTTAACTTAGCATTCACACGTGCATACAGTGAGTGGTGGGATGTTGTTGAGCTGCACGTCGGAGCGTTGGCCTCTGGTTTCTCAAAGTGTAGCTGGTCTTTGCATAAAGTTTTTTTTGAATCTCCACACTCTTTACCAGCTACTGATAAAGCATCTTCTTTCTTGTATTGGTGTGACAGACTCCAGAGGTTCAGTGCTGCTTCACTGTGACAAGTCCCAAGATTTAAGAGTGCCCGAAAGGAAAAGGCTCCTGTATACCCTGTAAGGAAGAGAAATTATTACAAACAGACAGTAGGGCTGCAGGATAATGACTGCTAACATTTCAACAAAAGCGGCCTCAGTAGTTTTTATTTGCTTCAATCTGCCTTCCAGACCTGCTGTTCTCCACCTGTCCACCAGGTGTCCTCTGACTGTCCAATCATCTCCAGCTGCTGAAACACCTGACTCTAATGATCTCATCAGTCAGTCAGTATATAAAACCAGCTCACCAGCTTTTTTCCAATCTGTGTTCTCCCAATACATGCTTTCTTACAGTAAAGAGGCTTTTCATCTTTTCTGAGCTACTCCAGGATCACTGAAACTACTCTCTTTTGTTATTACTTAGTGGGATTTTGCCATATTTCAAAATGTTTGAGACTTCCTCAGTCCTCTGTTAGCGTGGCCTACCAACAGCTCAAGCCTTGACCTCAGTGAATGGAAACGCTCTACTGAGCTAAAGCTAATTAGCGGCAAGATGCTCTTCTCAAATGACTACCACAAACCTCTATTAAAGATTGCAGTGCTTGAATTTGGAACCGGAAGTGAACATGGACTATGAATGAATGGACTATGTGGGAATGACACCACTTCACCGATATTCAAAGACTGGACACACGGCTAATGAGCAACATCATGACGGCCATGAAACAGGAGGGCTGTGCACCAGGTAATACATCTAATGGCGCATTTCCTTTGCAGGGCCTCGCTCGGCTTAGTATGGTATAGTTAGGCCTTGTCAGGACTGGCTCACTTTATGCTGCGTTTCCATTACAGTTTAGAAGCTGGGCCAGTAACTATAGTAACGCAGTGTAGGCGGAGCCGTGACGTCATCTTCAATTCGAAATACAAAACCAACATCAGCTGTTAGCACTCAAGCTCACAGCTCCTCATATCTGTTCAGAAACTAGACAAAGTTAAACGAGTACAAACCACAGACTGTCTGTGATGGCGAATACAGTCGCTGGTTTATTTATGTCTGTAGGCCGTTGTTGTGAGTGTGGACGGTCGGAGCATATACCACGTTAGCTTAGCCGATCTCCATTTAGAAAACACGTATTTTAAAAGGGTTTTTCGCCTGCCGTCTGTCTGCAGACTTGTCAAAGCATTAATTCATGGTTTTTATTATCCGATATCAGTATGTTGTTACTTCGCCATCCTTTTGAAACGTGTATTACAATTTAAATCACGGCCAAATATGTTCATTTTGTTATAGCTGTAGCCCCCTTGCCAGCGATTCTCTCTAGTTTAGCATACTCAGCCCGACTCAGCCTGATTGTTGGCCCGTTAAGAACCTCGATTTTATGGGGCCAGAAAAACTGTGAAATAGTACCCGCTAGCCAGTACTACGCTAAGTGGAAACGCAACC
This sequence comes from Pseudochaenichthys georgianus, assembly GCF_902827115.2. Classification (NCBI taxonomy): domain Eukaryota; kingdom Metazoa; phylum Chordata; class Actinopteri; order Perciformes; family Channichthyidae; genus Pseudochaenichthys; species Pseudochaenichthys georgianus. The sequence continues at coordinate 10,823,805 of NC_047509.1, forward strand.
AAAAACGGCGCTTAAACCGCGCTGTAGTGGAAATGCGCCATAAGTGAACCTGCAATCATCTAACCTTTCTGGATTTGTTTCCATGTGTGGACTGCCTTCTCGAGCCTGTCTGTGAACTTCTCTTCAAACATCAGTTCAGTTGTTACTCTAAATATAGATTACGTGCTGTTGCAACACACTTAATGTGTTAAACTTACACTTGAAGAGGGTGTGCTTTAAAAACGACTGCCTTTTAACTAAAGGAGAGAACTGATTCACCTGAGTTTTATGAGCGGTTTAGTTTTAAATGTGGATTTACTAACTATACATCTTGCTTTGCTAAACTGGGACAAGAACTAAGATAACAATGATTCCTTAGTGGAACGTAGTCTTAGTCAAAACATCGGAGGAATAAACCTCTTTGCAGCTTAATATGTTAAAGAGTATAAGCATCCAAATAATTGTCTAATGTTGCCACCCTGAGAATTTTGGATAACTTATTGTTACAGATTTAACCTCAGATTAATAAAAACATCATTTGGTATTCTTTTAACGATTTTTTTAAATGTATGTTTAACGTGCATTTGAGAAATATCCCGATACTTAACGTTCTATATGTTGCAACCAGGTTCTAGAGCTAGAAATGTAAAGAAATCAACCACGATTCACATGTCTGGAGAACCCTCCTGTCTTACCTGGTTATAAGATACTACTGATAGATTGCTTTGTAGACTGTTTGCTACTAGATCCACAGAGTTGTGTGAAAGTCCATTCTGATCTTGCTGCAGCTGGTTGGGGTTTCCCTGCCAATGTTCCTCTGGGCCTCTGTGTCCGCTGGCATCGTGCAGGCTGTTGTTGTTGCTGTTGGGGCACTTGCTCTTCTCTGGAGAGGCGAAGGGGTTGTAGTCGCCCTCCAGAGCGCGGTGAGGCTGGGTGTTGAACTCTGCTTGAAAGGAAGAAAGCTGCTGTGTGACGCCGAGGAGGCCTCCAACTTCCACACTCAGGATCACCCAAATGACATCTGTCAAAGGAAGCAAAACGCACGGTATGATACACAAAGCCACTAACAGTCTGCCACTCGCGAAGATGTACCCAAGTGTGTAAGGTTTAAACTAATTGCCAAATAATTATGCTAACGAGTCTGAAAATACAAATGATCCTGTAACATGTGAAGCTGGACCACACACCCACAATATCCTCCAGGTCTGCAATTCTTCTCTATAAAAGTCACTAGGAGACTGATGATGTTAAAGTGACAAATGATCTCTATGTGGAGTTAATGAAAGGCCAAGTAATAATTGAGTATCCCTCTATAAATAGGCTTGAGGGACTTCCTGTTGGGATCCATCACACACATTTAAATTTGCAGGAGGACGTAAATCAAGTAAATGAATGACTCTTAATGCATTTTTGTGTGTGCTGATGGGAAGGCCATTCAATCATTGGTTATAGTTTCCACTAAAGGAAAAGCACACCAAATGATGTCATTTCATTTCATCGTTTATTTGAATAGGGACAATGCACATTAATGAACACTTTAGACAAATAATGCTTCAAGTGTAAACATGCCGGATCTGTAGTCGCTGACATACAACATATAAGAACTAGTGCTGTCAAAATTATCACGTTAAAGGCGGTAATGACTTTTTTTAATTAATTGTGTTAAAATATTTAACGCATGTGCAGAATGGCCCGCCCCATGCGTGCCACCAGTGGCAGCGCTGGGGTAGGCTACACCCATACAAATAAATGGCTTAGCCCCCCCATGAAAATGATGTTAAAGTAAGCAAAATAAAGTCTGCCAACTCGCGCGGAGTAAATTGCACAGACAGCAGTTAGTAAGATTGATTTCAGTAGCCACGGTTTTGAAAACTTTTGTCACGTAGTGATCGTCTTCTCAATAGAACATCTTTGATAACGGCGTGGTGTTGTTGCAGGACGTCCCGACGGAGAATACTTTTGCTGTAGTACAGGGGTGCACATAACTGGTACGCAGTTTATGTGCGTAATCTGAAATGCGTACCGTCACTTGTGTCACAAAGCGCATTTGCGTACCGACGTACTTGTGAAGCTTTTCCAGAAGGCGGTTGGATCACCAGACGACAGAGTCGGTCTCCGTGCGCACAGACAGGGCTGCTGTTAACGTCGGTCTGTATAACGGAATTGTGCTGAAACTACGCCAACCGGCTGCGCCCCACCCCCCCACTGGAGAACTGCGCTAAAACAGCTGATCACAACGTTCACACTCTGTGGTCACGAAGTACTCCACTAGCAGCCCCCCCCTGTCGACATAGTTCGAATGGTGATTAATCATGATTAATTAATTTTTAAGCTGTGATTAATCTGATTAAAAATTGTAATCGTTTGACAGCCCTAATAAGAACATGACATTTGTAAACATAGCAAAAAATACATACTTGATATGCGCAAGAGCAGCACACACACAAGTATTTACCACATGGCAGTACACTATAGCAGCAATGACATATTAAGTGCAAGAGATGATACAAGAGATGCATAAAGTGCAAGAGGAGATACCCTGTGTTGAAGTGCATTTAGCGGTGATTGCACGTCTGGTTGTTTCTCAACCATTCTTTGAGTTGTAGCACTTATTTTAAATAACAACCGTTGTCCTCTGCTGTTAACTACAGTGATTTGTGAAATGTTGGCAGCTTAGTTCCAACTAAGGACTTTTATTTGTCAACTGCTGTATTCTTGTAGTCTATACAAATGTTTTAAAAGCTCAAGGTGACATAACCAAAAAGCTTAATTTTGTCTGCCTACAAATCCAGAAACCAAAAATAGTCTGTTTGTAAAAGGATATAAAAAAATCAATGGCAACAAAACCCACATGGAGAAGCGTTTGGAAGTTTTGCTATAAAAGGAACTGAATTGCTGAAGACATTATCAAAGTAGGGGCCAATAATATTTCTGTTGATAGACTAACTAATAAATTCCATATTGCAACAATTCACATTTTCTTTCTAGTGTAAAGCTCTCTGTCCTCACCTCCAAAGTACAGTCCGGTGGCTGTGCACATCCTCCACTGGCCCTGGTACATGCCAGGAGTCGCAGGGCTCTGCATCTGAACACTGACATCAGCCACCTCCTGAGGGTCTAAAGACCGCGCCATCACCATGTTTACATGACCGAACTGATCTCCTCCGACATACTTCAGACAAACACCGGGAGGCCAGGACTCTGGACCTGGAACACACACAGAGAATGTGCTGAACTTGGCTTGAAATGTGAGTCTTATTTATTTTAATTCATAAAGCTGGCGTCACCTCTGATCTATTATCCCAGCAGACTCACCTGTGTTCTGCACTCTCCAAGTCTTTGTGAAAGGTGTGTCTGGTGGAACTGATTCTCCCTCACCAATCGTCACGTCACTCACAAAGGACATGCATGGCGCGCTGATGTTGGGACTCTCAAAGTCATAGTAGGCTCCGATGGCTGCTTGTAAATTCCTGTGACATTAGAAGACAGAAATCCAGGTGATCAGTACAGATATAGATTCTCAATATTAGTATAACATATGATTTGTGTAGAAGACACTCTATGATTTGTCTGCAGTATGCACAGATATGACACATTTAGTAGCTAGTTTATTTACGACATTTTCAGCAGGATAAAATACGTTATTTAATAAGGATTGTATTCCAGCATATCAAGGGTTTTACTAATGCACCCTTTGTTTGTGAAATGTAGGTCATATCTTTTATTAATCAACTTTTGGTCTATAACTGTCAAACAGTGAAAAATCACAATTTCCTTAAGCCTAGTGTGAATTCTTGATATTGCTTGCTTTGCCCAAACACAAATGTATCCACAAACTACAATAACATTAATCCAAATCCTCAGAATATATCCAGCAATTGCACATGAAGAAGTTTAGTACATTTCTGCACTGAACAATACAGCTATTCAATCTTTTTTAAAAGCATATATTGTACATGTAATGGTATATTTGTATACAATTATTTACATCTTTCTATACAAATGTAATTGTCAACATTATTTCTGACATTTAACAAACGATATCTATAAATGGTTTTAGTCCTATACCCAGGAGTCTTAGCTATATTGGTACAGTTTACTGCTAAACAAAATGGAAGCTTTAGTTATTCAAGTCTAATTTAAACAAATAATTGTCTTCACTCAAATTACAAGCCCTCAAATTGGAAACCACAAGGACGCACGTTACGTACTATAATACTTTTATATTAAAAATAATTTGGCATTTTTGAGATTGGGTTGGTGCAATATATTGAGGTAAACGGATGCCTGCAGACCCAGAGAGATTGCGAATGGGGGCTTCCCGTGACATGCTGGTCATCCATAAAGCAGCCGTTTTTATTTTTAGAAAGCCCGTTGCAGAGGAGCCATTACCCGGCGTCACGTGTTACTACTACAGCCTGCCCTGAGACACTGTTATCTTCCATGGAGCTGCATTAGCTTAACACTGCATCTGCGCAGAGACATTTATCCAAGGCAAGACTTCAATGTGACCTTTGCGTCCCTTGCGCATCGTTTTTCACTCGTTTAATTTAATCGGTGAGACAATGGAAGACGCAGCTTGAGTGTTCGTAGTGTTGTATTAACACATTATAATGCTCGTGTCCAGGGTCGCTCAACAGCCACTATGAGCTTGGAGCCCTAGGTGGGAAGGTTACGTCATAAAACAGCAGCGATCTCCACTGTGATTATCGTCGAGTGGCAAACATAACGTTTGATCACCATGGCTGCTGATAACGTAAAGGTGTTTAACACAATAAGCAATGCAACGACTGAGAAAATCAGTTATACACTTTTAATCATCAGTTCAGTGACGAGTTCGGTGCCTAGCTTTGCATAACAGCAGAGGTGGAAGAAGTACTCAGATCTTGTACTTAAGAAAAGTAGAAATACCAGAGTAGGAATATTCTGTTACAAGTCCTGCATTCAAAATGTTCATCCAGTAAAAGTACAGAATCAGCATCCAAATACACTAGTAAAATCGAAGTAGTCATAATGCATATTGACCAATTTCGAAATGATGTACTGTATATCATGTTATTATAATTACATTATTGTATTTACTGCAGAGTGGTTTGTGAATTTAGTCCAGGTGTTACGTGCCAGGCTGTAACTAAAGTCGTAAGTGTTTATATTGTATATCATTAATCCAAATCTGCATAGTAATTTAAGGTCAGATTAAATGCATGGAGTAAAACAGAAAAAGCATCAAATGAAGATAGGCCTGGTGTTGTAAAGCAATAGTACCTCATACTTGTAAGTACAGTACTTGAGTAAATATACCTGGTTTCTTAACACCACTGCATAATAGTGATGGCCAACCTACAATTCCTATTAGCAACCACCACATTCACAATAAAACACTTAATTTCCATTCAAACATCCCACCCGCTTTAATGTGAACTCGTTTGTTAGTTAATGTTTGGAGTATAATTTTGTGTCACAATACCTGCTAAACTACCTTTTTACCGTCCCTAAAGGCAACCAAAAGTGGCAAACATGGTGACTCAGCTAACGCTAGTTACGTTACTACAGCGTCGTATCCACGTTACAAACCTAACGTAAAGCCACCCCCTCTGTCACAATGAACAAAAACAGTACCTTGTGGTTTACTTTAATGTTTTAACCGATGAAATATAAGTTGTACTGTGAAATCCCCTTGTAGAAAGCTAGCTAGTTGACAGTAATATCTAGCATGAAGCGCACAGCAGGCCCCACGAGTCCCCGGGCTCACCAGTTGGTCATGTCCAGAAAGAAGGCGCATCCGGCGGGGTTGAGCTGGAAGCCGAGCAGCCTCTGAAACTCCGTGATTAAGATGTCTTTGTCTGTTGTTCCCATGCAGCTGAATTTCTGCATGAGCTCCTGGTCCAGGTCTATGTCCAGTTCCATGCCCTCCATCTTCCGATTCGCCCGGACAGAAACAGGGGCTTCGCTTCCTAATTTAGTCCGAGGCCTCGACTTGTCATAACAAACTCAACAACAGGGCCGAGTGCGCATGTCACATGATTCAGTTTCGCAGCTCAGCCTATCAGCCAGCAGAGTGGTGATGACCCTCTGGAGCCAGCCTTTAGGAGAGAAACTTTCAGATTAATCATGGTATTATTTTTGGGGTAATTATTACTCGATAATACTCCCTGGTTCTGTGTTGATTTATTATTTTTTCCAAATACTTTAAATCAAATAAATACATGTCAACCCTTCAATAGTGTTGTATTGCTCCTGTGGGGATTGCCCACAGTACGTATTGTAAGTTGCGTTCGATAAAAGCGTCCAACAAGTGACATGTAATGTAATATAAAGTATATATTCAAGTTATTGCTTTTGTATCCATCCACTTTATAAACAATAATAACTATATCCATAGTTTAGTTAAGTACTTAATATTGTCTTTACTACTTTTCTTGGTTATATTGGTTCCCCTGTCACGTCTACAATGTTCACTATCATTCTAAAAGGTTTCTGTGTTGTCTTAATGTCACTTATTAGGGTTGAGTTCGATAAACTACAATGAAGAGATGGGGGAAAAAACTATTATTGGTTGTAAAATATTGTGATGACCCTTTGCAGAATAATATTTCCTTTATAATATATAATGTTTCCAATATAGTATTTTTACAAGGGAAGAATGTGGTGTGATATCAGTTCGACCTGTTTAACGTGTTCAATACACCTCTACTACGTACATGGCCAGGTAAAAGGTTTCAGGTATAGCCAGGTTTCCATCCCAAGGTATTTCACATTTAAACCTAACATTCAGATGATTTTCAAAAAGAAAAATAATGTTACTGCACAATGTTAAGATATGTTGAGTACCCATGTTAAGTTGGGTGTATGGCACTCTGCATGGGGGCCTAAAAATGATATCAGATTAAGTGACATCAATTAAATGATCACGATATATAAAGTTTAGTTACAAAATGCATCATAGTTTCACTCATATTATATACATTGTCAAATCTATAATAGTTAATTCGTTGTTTTTTAATTATAAATCGTACCTTCTGAAAATGTGTTTGATCTAATATGTTTTTCTTGTGTTGCTCTTTCACATAGAACAGAGATGCCATTTGAAAAAAGGTTTTAAATATAGATTATTTTTTTCACTCCGATTAACTGATTTAATGTAGGTAATAATAACACACAACCACCACTTTATCATTGCATAATTGCAAGTATTATTAGCTTGGATGCAGAAGTAGTCGTGATTGCTGTGATTTTCTGCTCTGTTCTCCCCACAATATCCAGCAGGTGGCGTCAATGTGTCGTTAAAGCCCTGGTGTTGTTTTTTTGGCGTGTGTATGTGTGTATTTGTCAGACAGAGAGAAGGGGGGTGAGTGAGTTGCTGTCCGGCGTTTAGCGAGGTAGCAGCGGCTAGAAGGATGCACAGAGCTCGGGCTGTGTATAATAAAGAGGTGCCTGCAGGATAGTGTTTGTTCTATTTACTGCTGTTTCTGCACGACAAGGACGCCAGCAGAAATGACCGGATTAATCAAAAAGCAGATTCTGAAACATTTGTCACGGTAAGTGTCATCTTTGGCGTTTTGTGTTAGCCAGTTAGCCCGGCTGGATGATGTTTTAACGTTACTGCCCAACACACAGCCAACCACAGTCTGCTAGTATTTGCTATCAAACGTGAAGCTAGCTAAATTGATTTACACACTGGTTACCAACTAGTTTAACGCTACATGTTAAACAGCCACATGAGAATAACGTAATGATGAGTTAACTTGACAGGGACAGTGAACGCAACACACCCGTTAAACCTGAACGGGATACAATTAAATTACTTTCACAACTGAATGCATGTGTTCCTAGTACTGTTATGCTACATACTGTCTTTAATGGCTTTTCTAAGCTATATAAAATGGGCCTCACATCTGTCATTATTGTACCCCTCTGTTTACTTAGACACATAACGTTTAAGGGTCCAGGGCATCATAATTACTTTACAATAGAAACAAGTAGCATATTAGATCATCATTATCACTCAACTCCATCTATCTATTTGTAAGGTTACTATATATTTCTTATACACAGTACAGCTTAACACAATGCCACTTCCTCAAGGAGAAATACACATGTTCTTCATGGGTAGGTTAGTAGAGGAAATATTTTAATAATCTAGCCTATCTAGGGCGAAAATGTATTCATCCCCAACTCAGAGTAGTCGGTTATGTTCCTGTAGTCCCATCAATGTCATCATTCAGCAACATGTATACAATATGGCACCATAATGTACATGGGCATATTTTCTATTCCTGTCACCTTCAGCATCCTCTCCAGAGCTGACTGCTCCCCTTCTCTATACCTGCTCTTACTTCCTCTTTCTGTGATGCTGCCAAGACATGTGCACACCATGTTAGCTCCTTTTTAGGTTTGATTGCATCAGAAATGGTGAGCTGCTGTTAGTTTTTACTGCTGAAAGTTGTTAAATACATTTGGGATGGAGAGCATAGTTGGTATGTGTTGAAGGTGTATCTTACTCCAGTTGTATGATCTTCTATTTGACCAACTCTTATTCTCCTTCCCTGTGTTGTCTCTGACACTGAATAATTAAAACAAAATTGTCACAGTAGGTCGGACACACTGGATACAGACTTGGTCAGTAGAAATGCGAGCACATAGGATTAAAGTTATTGAATTGATAGTCTATGCATAGATTCAGTTGGTCTTCGTGTAGCGTTATTTGTAAAGCAGGTACCCAGGATGTAGACAAGTTCACATCCGATTTAACCCAGGCCTTCCTACATGCATTCTTATGGCCATAATGTCTATAGTACAACACCACTGTGTTAAACGTATATAATAGACTTCTCAAACTAAATTGACAATTTCTATGGATATTTTTTGTGTTAATCGGATAAAAACGGCATCGGCAATGTTTAATTTTGAAACCAAACAGTTTTACTTTAGGCAAAATGTGTACAATGCACTCCTTCTTGCCTCAGATAAGCTGTGGGGTTTCTGTACTCTTTGAACAATGCTAATCTGAGTTATTAGTTTACATTGCTAGTCTTATTACAAATAGCACAACTATTCAGTAGTCTTAACTCCAACGTATGTCTTGATAATAAATACCACCAAATCGCTTTTTTAAAATGCTGCCAATCCAAAAGCAAGTGTATTATAATGCTGCATGCCAGCTGTTTGGTATTTTGGACATGTGAACTAGCTCTACACCTCTATGACTCATTAAAAGGCACTGGAAAAGTTTGGGAGTTAACATTAAATGAGCAGCGGCCCATGTTTTGTTCACAAAAGAAGTGTTGAGCTTTTATTTTATTGCGGAGTGTCGAAGAGAAGCTCAAGCTTTGACTGGCTTATCAAGTACAGCATGGTGTGAAGCCAAACAATGTTAAACGTGTGGACAAATTGGACCACATTTAAATATCATCTCATCAGTTTATTTAATACTGTTAATCAATCTGTGCGCCAAACTCTGTTGAAAAATCAGCAGGCTAAATGTCAAGCAAGAACAATACAGTGTGTCTCTTGGCTGATGTCTGAAATGTCATGGAGATATGCCAGAACAGTGTTCAGTCATGTATATGAAATTAAAATACTTGACACATTGATTTACTTCCATTGATGCTATATTCACCCTGTTTTGAGTTGGAGGCTGTTACCGGCTGTTGGAGCGCGCTGCACTAGCACCCTGCCCCTTTCACACCAACGCGTTTTCAGCTCCGGCTCGGAGCTGGAGCCTGAAAAGTACCGGTTTTTCCTGTTCACACCGCAGAGGCGCCGCCTCTTAGCTCCGGAATCCGGTTCACTTCCAGCTCCAAAAATTGTCGGTCTAGAAGCAAGAGCTAAGAGGCGGCGGCGCTTACGTCTCTCTGCGGCTTTCACATCAGCGCTTTTCCCTTTTTAGCTCTGAGCTAGAGCTTTTCTGATTCAGCTCCGGTTTCTCTTTTCTGCTCCCGCTCTGTTCACACCGCCCAGAGCCCGACTGGTGCTGCTGCTGCTGCGTCATGACGTCACCGTTTACATCGCTGATTTGCTCCCCAACAGCGTTACGGCGCTCACAACAACGGGGAACTGCGTCGGGTCGATGATCGTGTTGCTTTTAATCACACAAAGCCAGATTAAATTAAATAATGACTTCTCCAACCTTATACTTTTCTCCAGAGTGCCGTGGTTCATTGTTTATTAATGTGTTTCTGCTGCATTTACCGACCACTGCAGTGCTGGCTGCTCTTCCACGGGAGTTTATTCTCCCGTTAGCTCCCGGTTAGCTCACACTGCAGCGGCCGCTCTAAAGTATTCACTGTCCGACTCACACAAGCAGCTGATGCATATCCCCAGTTCCCCTTAGCCTAAGTGAATGTGTGTCAGTCTGAATTGACGCTGTTTGGCATCACAACGCTGTTATGAAAGTTTCTCTGGTATAAAATGGGTGATGTTAGCATAGCAACGGAAGCTAAACTGACCACTTGCTATTGCTATCTTATTGTGGCATAAACTGTTTTCTACAGGCACATTTTACCGGCGTATTTTTATTATGATTCGACTTGTGATAGTCGTACACGACAACCTGTGCAGCCCATGTATTGATTCCATCCGATAGCTGCTATAATACAAAACAACACGTCTGGCTCTCTCCACAATGATCAATAACAGTGAACGGATGGTCAAAGTAAGGTACAAATAACCAGAATCACACGAAGCCTGGTTAGTGTTGGCTGACTTTATAAAGTGTGTTTATAAGCACTACTGCTTGTAGGCAGGCATGACAGTCGACCCATGTTCAGGGGAGGTGGGTTTAGTTTCCTGCACGCCTCAACGTAAGAGAGATGTAAGCGACGCCACCTCTTGGCTCCGAAGCTCTTGCCTCTAGATCGACAATTATTTGGAGCTGGAAGTGAACCGGATTCCGGAGCTAAGAGGCGGTGCCGCTGCGGTGTGAACAGGAAAAACCGGCACTTTTCAGGCTCCAGCTCCGAGCCGGAGCTGAAAACGCGTTGGTGTGAAAGGGGCATTACGTCGAGGCGGGGGCAGGGGCATGGGCGGGATCAGCCTCCTGAACAACAACAAAATGCTTGCGTGTGATGTTTGTAAAGTCGTCCCTTGTAAAGTCGTCCGATGCCTTCCATTTAGTTTCGTAAGAGGATAACCAAAGCGAACTGAGGTTACCTACTGTAACTCCAGCTTCTATGAGTAAATGGCGCAGCCCTCTAAGGCTATTGGGTTATCCCCCTGCGCCCCCGCGCAGCACTGAAACACTTGTAGCCCACGCCCACCCGCTAGGTGGGCCCCACCCTCGGGCCTCCTTCCGGTATAAATAGGAAGGGGGCCCGGCAATCTGCTCCCATACAAAATAACTTTTCTTCAGCTATTCGTAGAGCCTGTGGGGCCCAGCGCTTAGAGGGCTGCGCCATTACTCATAGAAGCTGGGGTTACAGTAGGTAACCTCAGTTCTATTTCGTATATGGCTTCGCCCTCTAAGGCTATCGCTATTGGGTTAAGGGCGAAGCATGATGTAGTCTGCGCCCCACTGGGTCCGCCCAGCACTAGAAGCACAGACACACCTGCTCAATAACACCCCCCATGCCTGTTGTGCCATGCGTAATGGCGCATCACCGTCCCTGGAACATAGCAAAACATGCCTGTCTTCCCGACGGGGTGAAGGCTGGGAATAATACATACCGGCCGCTGTGAGAAAGTAGAGACGAAGGTCCCACCTTGTCCTGCGATCATAGAGGGGGAACAGCAGCTCTCCGCGTGCCGAGAGGCAGGAGAGAGGCGCACAGCTGGATCCCTGACGTCACTCACTCCGACAGGACACCCAGTACAGGGTGCGTCAGAGAGGAAAGGGAGACATCCCTCAAATAAAAATGAATAAATGAACAGGGGGAAGACCAAGATGCAGCAGTGCAAATCTCTTCCACTGACATTCCTCCGTGCAACGCCGTGGAGGAAATTCCTCTGGTGGAGTGCGCCTTGATATTATCCGGGGGCTCCACCTCAGAGGAGACATATGCCTGCGACACAGCCTCACACAGCCAGTGTGACAGCCGTTGTGCAGATAGAGTTTGCCCGATTGAGCGCTCTCTATAATGCACAAACAGGCGCTGAGAACGGCGCCAGGCCGCCGTGCGTGCCACATAGCAGGACAGCGCGCGCACAGGACAGAGGAGATGAGATGTGGCTTCTTCCTCCGATTTATGAGGAGGCGGAAAAAACCCATCCAGGGTGATCACTCTTGACCTAAAAGAGCTTGTGATGACTTTTGGCATAAAGGCTGGGTTAGGCCGTAGCACAGCCGAACTGCCATCCCCTTGGATCCGGAGGCATGACGGGGCCACAGAGAGAGCGGATAAATCACTCACCCTTTTTGCTGATGTTAGCGCCAAAAGCAGTACTACTTTGGCTGATAACAGTTTAAGGGGAACCTGCTCTAAAGGTTCAAATGGGGCTTTGCTTAGTGCTCGTAACACCAAAGCCAAATCCAACTGAGGCGCCAGTGCGCGTGACACAGGTCTGAGTCTCCGTACCCCTGGCAGAAAACCGTTTCGTCAGTGGGTGACTGAACAACGTCCCTGCTCCGAAACCCATGTGACAAGATGATATGGCAGCCGCATATACCTTGATTGTGCTGAACGCCAAATTCCTGTCCAACAACAGCTGGAGGAATGACGGCACGTGAGGCAGGGGGCACGTAATGGGGTCCAGGCTTCTTTCTACACACCAACACTGGAACGCTGCCCACTTGGCTGTGTAGGATGCTCTGGTAGACGCGGCCCTGGCTCCCTGAATGGTGCGTACAACATCTTGAGAGAGACCCAACCTCTCTAAGTGTTCCCGTTCAGGGGCCATGCCCATAAGTGCTGGCCTATCACTGGGTGACTGTAGATCGCTCCCTCCACCTGCGAGAGAGCATCTCCGCGCCACGGAATTTCCCACGGCCTGCCTGACAGCGTACGCTGTAGGCATGGAAACCAGGAAGCTCCCGTGCGCTCCGGGGAAATTAGGATCACTGACAGCCGCTCCTCCTGCACTCGGTCCAGGAACCGAGGGATCAGCGGGACTGGTGGGAAAGTGTACAGCAGTCCCCTGGGCCATGGACGATGTGCGAACGCGTCCACCCCCGGGGGGGGGGGGGGGTGGTCCTGCGCTGACAGGGAGAACCAGAGGGCACATTGCGCGTTCCCGCGTGCGGCGAACAGATCCACCTCCGCCCTCCCGAACCGGCTCCAAACCTGGGCGATCAGCTCGGGATGGAGGCTCCAGTCCTCCTGGCGAGGACCTCCTCTGGACATGAGGTCTGCCCCTTTGTTCAATTCGCCGGGCACATACATTGCTTTTGATGGAGAACTATGCGCGCGCGCCCAGATCAACAGCCGTCTGGCTGTGTTCAGAAGCTGCGAATCAACACATGCTGATTCTGCAGCAACGGGGCAAAAATGCTGAATTACTCTCCGTACGGAGATCAATTCCAGCATGTTTATGTGGAAGGACATGTGAGCCGGCCACTGTCCCCCCACTGCCTGCGACATGCACGTTCCCTCCCCACCCTGAGAGAGATGCGTCTGTGAACACCGAGATGTGTGACGTAACTCTGCCCAGGGCCACACCTTCTGACAGGACGTGGGTACTTTTCCAATAGGTTAAGTCTGAACCCACGGACAGAGGGATGACCACCATGCGCCTCTTCTGTCGCAAGGGGTCGATGCGTAGGCGGATAAACCACCTCTGGAGTCTCCTCATGTGCAGAATCACCCCGTGATCTGCTGCCATCACGCCGAGCAGCCGCATCACAGAGAGGGCCGTCACCACGCTGCGGGGTGTGACGCGTCGAAGGAGAGCTAAGTAAGTAAGTAAGTACAACTTTATTTATACAGCACCCTTCTCAACACGGATGTACAAAGTGCTTTACAGTACAGTACACAGGACACAATTCAAAGTACAACTATAAAATGTAGAATAAAAGGCATAAAACAGCAGCAGGTAATACATAGGATAAAACATACGACAAAACACCAATAAAAAAGACGGCCACTAACTCACCTCCTCCGACGACCCAAAGGCCTGTCGGAACAGGTGTGTCTTTAACTGCCCCTTAAAAATCTCTATTGAGGCCGAGATTTTTATTATCTGGGGAGTTTGTTCCAAAGCCTTGGGGCCTTAGTCTTTAGCCTGGTTCGGGGCATCCTTAGGTGGCCTTGCTCAGAGGACCTCAGGGCCCGGGTTGTGATGTGCGGGTGGATAAGGTCATTGATGTAGGCTGGGGCTTGGCCATGGACAGCTCTATATGTGAAGACCAGTACTTTGAATTGGGTTCAAAGCTGTCAATTCCACACCCAGGTAAACAATACTCTGGGAGGGAAGAGGACAGCTCTTTTTCCAGTTTATCATGAAACCCAGCTTTGGCAGATGCGATATGAGTTGTACCGTCTGTAAAGCCGCTTCCTCCCTGGAGCGAGCCAACAGCAGCAGGTCGTCCAGGTAAAACAGTACTCTCATCCCTCCTCTGTGTAGCAGATGTAATGCCGTCTCTACACACTTTGAAAAGGTGCGAGGAGCCAGGGAATAACCGAACGGCAGACGGTTGTACTGGTACGATATTCCCTGGAATGAAAACCGCAGGAATTTCCTGTGTTGCGGGATGATGGGTACGTGGAAGTATGCATCCTTTAGTATAGAGGTGAACCAGTCTCCCTGGTGAACACACTCTAGCACCTTTTTGACCGTCAGCATGTGAAAAGGCCTCTTCATTATTGCCTTGTTGAAAGCTGACAGATCGAGAATGGGTCTCATTCCCCCCGTCTTTTTCGGGATAAGAAAATAGCGGGAGTAATACCCCTGATTTTCTTCCTCTTGGGGAACCCTGGAAATAGCCTCTTTCAACAGGAGTTCCCGTAGCTCTGCTTGGAGCGCAAGACACTGTTCTCGGGATGACAGGCGTGTCTCCTGTATCCCGTTGAACTGTGGGTGGGGGGGGGGAGGCGAACTGCAGGGTGTACCCTCTGCTGATCAGCCTGCTCATCCATCTGTCCATCAGACACACGCTGCCACTCCGAGAAACACTCTGAGAGCGGGCGCACATGCTCGAGATGTGTTGTGGTCGTCATGACGACAAGCCACGCCAGAGCCCTCGCAGCCGCTGCCCATGAGGCAACCCAAGGTGGGCCTAGAGCGAAAGGGCTGTGAGGAGGCCTCCACACGCTGCATTTCACCCCGACTTTCATCATGAGGCGCGTACACGCTCAGAGGATGAGTGGAGGTGTGTGCACTGTGCAGTGACATCCACATGAGGCGTTACCACGGCGCTCATGGGCTTATTGTGACCGTGTGTAGGTGGCGTGTCTCGGACAGAGGAATGCCGCGAGGTCTGTGGTTTAATAACCGAAAAGTTATAACCACCAGGCCTCTGCAGCGAACCCCGCTGCCTACTAATCAACAGATTGGAGGCAGCTGGCGTAGTTACCGCGCTCTGCAGCTTATTAACCGATAGATTAAAATGTGCAGGCTTTTGTAACGAAACCTGCTTGCTATTAACCGATGGTTCATAGGCAGCTGGTTCACCCAGAGTCGGGGATATGTGAAACACATTTGAAACTGATGACTCAGACAACATGTTGGGAAATAAGCTTCTTTTATTTTCCTCACACTCCCCCCCAAACCGTCAGGGCCGGCTCTGTTTCCTTGGCGGCTCTCGTGGAGCAGACGACGAACAGGAGTACCTCACTCCCTTTTGACCCCCCCTCTCTGCTGGTGGGGGGGGCGGAGGCGCGGGACGGTGCCCCTGCCGCCGCTGACGGACGAGTCTGACGCCTCGGCTGCGGTTGCTATGAGCGTCTCTCTGTTGCTGTGGCCGGGTTGGCCTCTGCTGCTGCTGCTGCCGCTGGTGCCGCTGAGGCTTCGCCGCAGGCTGGAGCCAGCCGACGTGCTGGCGGATATCATCCGCCTGCTCCGCTGCCGCCTTCATGGACTCCACCATGGCCAAAAACTGGGGTCCAGCAAGACCTTCCTGGCTGGCTCTGTAACAGCCGCCTGTTGCAGCCAGAGGTGGCGCTGGATCGCGTCATCCATGGCTGCGATCCTCGCCTGGGAGACAGCCACGGCTGCGCACAGCGTGAGTGCTGTGCTGGCCGCCTTGCCGATTTACTCCGCCTCCTCTGGTGCCACGGTGGTGGACCGCTCCACCAGCGTAACCACCGAGTTGGCCAGCAACGCGATGTTGTTTGCCGCCGCAGACGCCTGAAACGCACATTGGTGCGCCCGGTCAGTCTGGCGGGCGACATACTGGTCCTTGGGGAGGCCAACATAGGGCGCCGTCCGGCGATCAAGTTGGCCTGCCTAACCCCAAAGAACGCCGGCAAGCTCGGCTCCAGAGCGGGGGTGGTTGGGAAACCCTCTTCTGTGAATCCCTCCACCTTTAGTGAAGGGAACAAAGGTGGCCACCGGAGCCCTCAGGGTCCTCTGGGTTCGCCGCCGCCCCCTCCTGGTACCGCCTAATGGCGGGGAAGCGCGGCCAGATCGGGTCACTCCTGCCCATCTGAACCCGGGAAAACACTCCGGCCATGTCGTCCAGAGCCACCCTGTCCCGTCCTGGGGGAACGGGGAGACCTCTGCATGCTGCTGCTTTGCCGATGATCTCCGGCACCTCCAGCATAATGCCACCCAATGCCGGTAGCGCCGTGGCAACGGAGAAGGGGACCGCGTGCTCGGCCGTCACACCCGTACCTCGCTCTGACCGGACGGGGGAGGGGAGAGCCGCATGGCGCGCCATGGAGGGAGACGGGGTAGGAGTCGTCCGACTCCTGCCCCGCACTCGGCTCCAGAGACAGGCTGTCGTCCCTCCTCTGGACGGGCCAATCGTCCTCCTCAGCCACAGCAGCTAGAGCGTCCGCTCTTCGCTTCCTGTCGGCTGACGGGAGACGGGCACAATGCGAACAAGCGACCTGCTGGCTGAGAGCTGCGTCCGCGTGCTCTGGCCCCAGGCAGGATTCGCATATCGCGTGCAAGTCATAACTCATGATGTACCCCGTCTTACATGAGGGACAATCACGGACACAGTTGTTGCTCATGACTTGATTTTTCCTGTGCTTCAGTACTGTGCTGGTTGCTGAAGAAAAGAGGGAGCAGAGTGCCGGGCCCCCTTCCTATTTATACCGGAAGGAGGCCCGAGGGTGGGGCCCACCTAGCGGGTGGGCGTGGACTACAAGTGTTCAGTGCTGCGCGGGGGCGCAGAGGGATAACCCAATAGCGATAGCCTTAGAGGGCAAAGCCATATACGAAATAGAACAGCGCTTCAATACAATCGGCCATTGTTGTTATCGATGTGAGGGATTTCCGCGCGGTTTGGATGTTATGAAGCAGGCACGTAACGTCATGACGCTAGCAGCGGCAGCAGCTCTGGGCGGTGTGCACAGAGCGGGAGCAGAAAAGGGAAACCGGAGCTGAAACCAGAAAAGCTCCCGCTCGGAGCTAGAAAGGAAAAAGCGCTGGTGTGAAAGCCGAGAGGTTTAACCAAGATGGGAAATACAGCTGTGGCTCTAGTATGGAGGCTGCTGTGTTTTCTCAGGATGACTCATGCACTTGCACTGCTTTTAGAAACATCTTAGCCAAGCTGCATAATTTTAATTTTCTTTATTCCTGTCTCCTCGATCATCAGTGACGTACTGATGTTGTCAGGTGTTTCCCTTGGTTAAAAAATGAATGAAGCTTTTCCAGATTTAGGCTGTCAATATTTACTCTGGTCTCATTTTCCTTAGGTTCACCAAGAATCTGTCCCCTGACAAGATCAACCTGAGCACGTTAAGGGGGAGGGGCAGCTGTCCAACCTGGAGCTCGATGAAGAGGTTCTGCAGAACATGCTGGACCTGCCAACCTGGCTGGCTGTCACCCGGGTCTACTGCAACAAGGCCGCCATCAGGGTATGTTACTATTGAGTGGTCTAACCTGATTGTGTAGCTGCCTCTAAAAGGTGGGGCTGTCTCTCTTTGTAAGACACAAAGCTGGTACAGAAAAAGTTCATAATTCATGTTTGTATTGTCTATGGTTCTTTTTTTAAACTATACAAGGGTTTTCTGTTTATTAATGTCAGGAGCTTTGAGAGTTTGTTAGAAAAATATCACTCGTCACCCGCTTGAGCTTCAATATCAGGATACATGTATTTATTATCCTTGCAAGAATGGAAGTAGTCATCACATACAGAGCATATGGCACAACTAGTTCCTGAACAGTGTCCTTCACATGCTTTAGAAATCTAGGTGTAGTGATGGACTCAGACCTGAATTTTAACAGTCACATTACAACAGTTATTAGGTCTGCATACTATCACCTGAAGAACATATCTAGGATTAAAAAACTAATGTCGCAACAGGATTTAGAAAAACTTGTCCATGCTTTTATTTTCAGTAGACTCGACTACTGCAATAGTGTATTCACAGGTCTCACAAAAGAATCCATCAGAAAGCTGCAGCCGATTCAGAACGCTGCTGCTCGAGTCCTCACAAACACTAAAAGAGTGGATCACATCAGTGCGGTTCTGAAGTCTTTACACTGGCTTCCAGTCGACCAAAGAATTGATTTTAAAATACTATTGCTAGTTTTTAAATCACTAAATGGCTTAGGACCGAGGTATATAAACGATCTCCTGCATAACTACACTGAACAAAAATATAAACGCAACACCATTTTTCATGAGATGAACTCAAAGTTCTAAAACATTTTTATACAAAATAACCATTTCTCTCAAATATTGTTCACAAATCTGAAAAAATCTGTGATAGTGAGCACTTCTCCTTTGCCGAGATAATCCATCCCACCTCACAGGTGTGGCATATCAAGATGCTGATTAGACAGCATGATTATTGCACAGGTGTGCCTTAGGCTGGCCACAATAAAAGGCCACTCTGAAACGTGCATTTTTGCTTTATTGGGGGGGTCTGGGGGGGGTCCGAAAACCAGTCAGTATCTGGTGTTAGGGTTAGGGTAATGTTGTGAATCGAGTGGCCTGTGTTCGTCGTCCATAACATACGCCTGCCCATACCATAACCCCACCACCACCATGGGCCACTCGATTCACAACATTACCCAAACCCTAACCCTAACCCTACCCCTACCCCTACCCCTACCCCTCACACCAGATACTGACTGGTTTTCGGACCCCCCCTGACACCCCCAATAAAGCAAAAATGCACGTTTCAGAGTGGCCTTTTATTGTGGTTATTTTGTGTATATAGAAAATGTTTTAGATCTTTGAGTTCATCTCATGAAAAATGGGAGCAAAAACAAAAGTGTTGCGTTTATATTTTTGTTCAGTGTATGAACCATCCAGGAGTGTCAGGTCCTCTGGGTCGGGTCTGCTCTCTGTTCCAAGAATAAGAACTAAACATGGAAAAGCAGCGTTTAGCTATTATGCCCCGACAATCTGGAACAAACTGCCCGAATCGTGCACGTCCGCTGAAACACTTCCTATTTTCAAATCCAGACTAAAAACATATCTCTTTGCCGCTGCTTTAAATTGAGCTGTTCATACTCACACTGCAGTATGCCTTCTATTCATGTATTCTGTGCCTGCTGTGTTTATTTATTTATTTCATTATCTTTGCTTTTTTATGCCTGTTTTTAAATGCCATTTAATGTGTTTATGCTGTATTTACTCTTAAATGTCTTTTTGTTTTTATTTTGTAAAGCACTTGTCGCGTGCTGAAAGGGGCTATATAAATAAAATTGCCTTGCCTTTATATACAAGAGAGGGTGTTACACGGTGACAGGATGGAGGAATACCGGTTCAAAGCAGTATACGATGTTTTGTTAAGATTAGCTAAGACCCACGTCAGAAATGATCATGCTTGTTATGCCTATCTCCAGAGAGGCTGAATCATCATGTTCATCACATAGCGTTTCATATGCCTAAAACAGTCCTGATGCTCTTCTAGGTAATCATACATCCTGTCATGTACGCAGTTACAGTTGGGCCTGATATTGGAAGAGTACATTTAGTATTTTCCCAACAAGAGTGGGAGAGGAAATGAGCAGTGTCAGTACCACGGAGATGAGCCCTGCTAGAGGCACTGCTGCGGACATTATGATGCTTAGACAAGCACTGGTTATCAGTAATGGAGAGGCAAGCCGTGATTCAGAGGGACACAAAAGGCCAGAGGCTGCTGTGATCCTGGGATAAACTGGATTGCCGTGCACTGGGCCATCAGCATTAAGGATGCACAATAAGGCATTTTATTTAGCTGGTACTGTCAAAGCAATTACTACCCATGGCTGATCTAGAAAAAGAACCCATCATTTAAATTGTTGATCAAAAATAGCACACAAAAAAAGTGGTGTTGCAACCTGTCTAGCTGTGTAGGAAGAGTTTTTACCCGGCTGACTCTGGGTAAAAACTCATTTTTTAAAACGTATTACTGGAATACACTTGTTTGTTTTCCTATTCCCAATGCCCCTGGCTAACCTCTCATAAAAAAGCAAAAAAATGTAGACCAATATACCCTGAAATGTTAGCTTGGTCTGTACTTGGCTGTTTATCAGTTCCTTCTTTTAATAAAGTATGATGTTGATTTTAGAAGTCTTGGCTCACCACCAGGTCAACGTTTGACTTTTTGTTCCTGATGGATATATTTGAACTTGTATATTTGAATACTTGTCATTGTTAGCGTGTTAGCATGCTTGTCATAATTAAAAATCTGTGTTATTTAAATTTGACCTTGATTTGAAAGCAATGTCAAAAATCTCAAGAATTTCTTTAAACTGCTCCCTCATATTCAAGCTAGGTCTTGGACGCAGAGTATAGAGGATATTTTCAGCTCTCAGTGCTGTTTTTTCTATCTATATGTTACTGTTTATCATCTTCAGACATCTTTAGGCACAACATTAGGTTTCATTGCTATGCAAAATAACTCTCTGACATAATCACAGTCATTTGGCTGCTTCATTGCTGCTTTGAGACATTCACTGCTTGAAGGCTAACAATGTCCTTTTGAAAGCTCTTGCAAATGTAAACGCAGTAATTACTAAACATTGTGATTCATCAGCCCAACATGTTGTCGAACACTGCAACAGCTTCTTTGTTTTCTTTGTATTCTTAGATAATTTGGTCAAACAAGCCCTTTTCTTAAAAGCTTTGGAACAATCGAAACACTCCTGTCTTCAGAAAACATGCAGTCCAGCCATGTGAAAACTGATCTATTAAATGTGACATTATGTTTTTGTAATAGTCAACACTTAAATGTCCATTACTGTCTTTTTTATGTTAATTATGTCCTTCACTTTTTCTTCTCTTCGTCTAATAATGAATGCTTTATTTCTCTAATGCTGTCATTTGTAGTTTAAGTACATTGTAATAATAACTAAACTGATGATATGTGATTTGTTTAATATAAATATCAGTATAACTCTGAATAATACAGTGTGGCAGTTCTTGTCGTCACTCTTCATCACGTTGCAGGAGCTTGATGTCCACAGTGCCCTTGTGCCCTGTGAATGTTAAACAGTGCAGAATGCTGTGGCAAGTGTTTGTGTCTGACTCTGTGGACCTTGCTGTTCTGTCTTTGTAGATACAATGGACAAAGTTGAAAACAAGCCCCATCTGTCTGGTAAGAGCGTTGTTATTTGTGTCCTTCTCCAGAGTTCTTGCACATTTCTGCAACACTGGGCCTCTCCCTTTTATCCCAAAATAACTTTGGCATGACCCTGCACAGTTATTTGGCTGTTTGGTTATAGTTCTCAAGAGGTTGTGCTCTCTGTTCCTGTTATCATGTTTGAATGTTAGTATTAAATCTGCACAATTAATTGAAATGTTATATCGAAATCGCAATATGGATTAAGCAATATACAAAACCACAGTAGGGCCTAGGCTCCTTTTAGTAAAGAGACATTTGTGATTAATCTCATTCTGAATAAAATATGGTGTTTCCAGGCCTACCGACCTAATAGATAAATGGCAGATACTATTTGCACCCAGGTGTCCGTAGCTAACAATGATATTTGCACCCGGGTGTCCGTAGTTAACAATGCTATTTACACCTGGTTGTCCGCACCGTAGCTAACAATGATATTTGCACCCGGGTGTCCGTAGTTAAAAATGCTATTTACGCCCGGTGTCCGTAGTTAACAATGCTATACACCCGGGTGTCCGTAGTTAACGGAGATAATCGGACCTCCCCGTTTATTAAACGGACCTCCGAATAAACGCGCGAATAATGGCGCAAATGGCTTTCCATACACCCGGGTGTCCGTAGTTAACAATGCTATTTACGCATTAATGATGATGTGAATGATGTTTCAAAAATGATATCCCTAATAGTATCTCTATTGCAAAATCAGTCAAAAATAATTGCTAAACTAGTTATTTGCCCTAGTAAGTTTATGAATGTATTCATGTTCAGTCAATTATTTGCGGGGTATTAAAGTTTCATTATTTTCTTTCATATTATCTGTGCAGTTCTTGGATAAGGTTGAAGTAGAAATGCGGACATGTGAGGAGCCGCGTCCACCAAACGGCCCCTCTCCCATAGCTATCACAGCAGGACAGAGGTAAGCATGCAAATATCATTATATTAATCAGACGACTAAAACTACATACCATGATGACTATGCCTTTACTCGAGGTTTAATTGTGTATTTCCAGTGAGTACGGCTTTGCAGAGAAAGTGGTGGAGGGCATGTCAGTGAGGATCAACAACATCACCATCAAGGTTCAGGCTCGTGCCTTCCACGCCTCCTTCGAGCTCTGGCAATTACAAGGAAACAGCCTGAACCCCAAATGGGAGAGCAGTGACCTCCGATAACCCGTGTCACCGACCCGAAGAGAGGAGAGGTACAGCACACCTATTATCTCCCTCTTCAGCTTTACACAGCTCTGATGGACGTTGTATGCAAGGCCTAGCTAAACAAAACGTTTCACCACAGAAACGGTGAGTGCTCATTAGGCCTGCAGTGAACCATTTAATCAAGCCACTTCAATTGGATTATTATTAGCTGCAGGGGCCATAAAGAGATGAACAACCTTTCAGAACGAGGTTTTGTAAGCCACTTAAAAGGAAATACGCCTTTTCCTTCTCGTTGGGTCAAATAAAAACCACATCAGTAGCGATTTTATATAACGTGTGTTCTTTGTCTCATAGTGGTTTTAAGCAGGATCAAGCTGGAGGGTTTAATATGTTTATTGTTTCAATCAGGTGTTGACATTCAAAGAAATAAACTGGCAGAGTCTGCGTATCGAGGCGGATGCCATTGAGAGTAACGACCAGGATCTTGGTAGCACGCCGCTCCGTCTCATCACCAACCAGGGACGCATTCGCATCGCTCTAAAGCGCCGAGTAAGACTGTTTCTAACGTTCATATATTATTCTGTCATGGAAATCTGAATAGCAAACTATTTGTCACAAGTTTAATTCATCGTTGTTCTGTTTAGATAAAGGACTGCAACGTGCTGGCATCCAAGCTGCTCTTCATTCTCGACGACCTGTTGTGGGTGCTGACGGACTCTCAGCTCAAAGCCATCATACATTACGCCAAGTCTCTGAGCGAGGCCATGGAGAAGTCGGCCCAGCAGAGGAAGAGCAGGACGGCAGAGTCCCTACAGGTCTGCTGATCAATGTTTGGGAGAAAAGTCAGTGTGAAGAGGCATAATAAACCTGCAACATGATATGAGATTAAACAACTAGTGGACATAAAAACTTTAAATGTCTTCCAATGAAAAGGTCTCTTAGAGACAAAGTTAATATTAAAACCTCATAAACTCAAAAATGTACTCATCCAAGAATTCAGTCTGTTTCTATTTTCAGCCTCTCATTGCTTTCCAAAGCAACCATCAATGTTCAGTTTGGGGATTTTTTCAGCCTTTTTATGCATTTTTTGTCTTTGTTTTGCATATATAGACTGCCCCATCGAACATGCATAGAATATATATTTTTCAAGCTCAAACTTGGCTATAAATCTGATTTCTACTGATTTCTACATTTTTCTTAATTCCCAAAACTATAAAGCTGCAAGGAAACCAAACTACAAGAGAAATTACACATTGACATACAAATGTAGAATCTCTTTTGATAAGCACCTTATTGTCTCATTATTTAACAATCCAAGGTTGTTAAAATATTGTCACGTTTTTAACTCAAACACAACTATTCTGTAAATAACTGACTTTAAAAAGACAATTCTACAGATATAAATACATGTAAAAGCAACAAAAGCTTGGTTCTACATTCTAAAGCAGGGGTGGGGAACCCTTTTCCTCTCAAGGGCCATTTAAATTTTTTCAACATCCTCCGAGGGCCGTACAAATTATTGACCTCTGCTTAAAAATCACAGCCCATCCATTTGGCCTTTCTTTCATGCTGTGCAAAGAAAAAGCAACCTCTTAATCCAGATATCTTGCCATGACTCCCGCATGCATCCACGTGCACGGTTGTGGCATGACCACCAAACAGAATGATATGGACACAAGATGTGTGCAAATGTATTTAGTTTCCTATCCATGTGGACATGATTTAAGTCCAAGATTTTTTAAATATTGAAGTTAAAAGCATCAATCTGGTGCACTTTGAGAGCAACATGAAGAGATCTATGGAAATCTCTCAACACCCATATGAAACAGAACTGTAAACAGATTTACTTTTTCTTTATGGATATTTTACAAATCACTCTCCTTTCAAACTGTGTTCTTGTTTATTAATAACAACTTTTCTTTACTGTCATATAGTATTTTATACCCGTTTACTTTATTATCTTGTTTTTTGATAACTATAATGATCATATAAAGATGTGCCTTTACCTCACTGGTTGTAGAAAAAGCTTCTTATATTCGTTAGCATAGCTAGCTAACCAGATGCTAATAGCAACAACGTTATTGACTGTATGATCAGAATGACAGATGAGCAGATCGCCACTGGGCTTTCAACTAAAGACACAGCCCTGCAAAAACTGCGGCATGTGTACGGCTCCTTATCCTGCGATTTTTGAAGTCGTTGCTCTCCGGTAGAACTGCACCCCTGTCAGACGTTAGGCTCGTGTTGTGTTACATTACATTGCATTTAGCTGACGCTTTTATCCAAAGCGACTTACAATAAGTACATTCGACCAGGAAGACACAACCTTGAAGAAAACAGAATCATAAAGTACATCAGGTTTCATAGAGCCAAGTATTTAAAGTGCTACTCAACTGGCTATAGATAAGCCAGTCCTTTATTAGTATATAAGTGCTCTGTTAGCAGTTCTTTGTCAGTAATTATATCGCTCGAGGTGTTCAAGGACCATGCCCGTTGCCAGGAAAAAGAGGCACTCACTTGTTTAATTATTTTGCGGTCTAGATTTCTTTACATTTTTTCTTTTTGTGTGTGTTTATAAATTACCTCGAGGGCCATACCAAATGGTCTCGCGGGCCGTATACGGGGGCCGAAGGTTCCCCGCCCCTGTTCTTAAGTTATAGTACTATAAATAAAAGAAAACGAAGCGTATTAACAGATAACAGACAGTTATTATAACAAAACAAAGACTTAAATATAGTTGCTTCAAGCCTATTTCTAGATATGTTAACTATATATTATAGTTGTAACTTGTTTGTGTTTCCCTATATATTTCTTTTTGCAAGATATTTTTTCCTCATTTTTGTCCATCATCTTGATTATTTAGATGTTTGACCTCCTCTCTGTTTCAGACCGCTCCTCCTTCTCCTGGCCTCCACAACCTGTGGACAGAGACCCCCCCTGCCCCTGCTGGCCCCCCCAGCACCACCAGTCAATATTTTGATCTCTACGATGTTAAGGAGTCTTCTTTCCACACCTTCATTTCCCGATTGGACCTACACATATGCAACGACAGCTCTTCATTAGATGACGGTTAGTTGGAAATAGCTCGCCATGTGCCAAATGATCACATATCCTTATTGAATTTGAAGGATAACGTCAAGCTGTTTCCTGTCACTTATCATGTGATCTCTCACAGATGAGGCTCCCCCACCGGGCCTGCAAGGTGCCATGCAGCTGACATTCAGGAGGCTGGGCTTTGACTACTATCCCGTCCACAGACCGGGTGAGTGTGAGGGAGCTTTTCCACACAGTTCACCCAGAGGCCTGTCCTGCTCCCACTTTATCCACAGCATTCATTCAGGACTAGCTTTAGGGAGGATTTTCTACTCAAGCGGACTAATTGCCTGGGAGTGCGGCCCTGCCATTATTCTCTGTGGAATTCCTCCAGTGTAGAATGTGGAGCAGCTGCGTCGCCTGTGGAGCCGATTATGGTCAATTAACCACAGACCACAAACCTTTACTAAGCTATTTGTTTGATTAAGAATTACGGTCTTTGAATATTAAGTAAAGATTTATGCATATACCAACCCAGGTCAGTTTTATACACATGTTGTATACTTATCCAAACATCCAACTTTGAAAAATGGCCAAGGTTGTTGACAAATGCAAAAGAATGCACTCTAATTTACAGGAAGTTGCTGATACAGAAAAAGCTATTCTACTTTCAATTCTTCCGGATACTTTTTAAATATAGTGTTAGTCATGTGTAACATTTCCTTGTCAATTTGTTTTAAATATAGTCCTTTTTATCCTGTTTTAGTAGACTAAAAGGCTCAGCATTCTGTTACTATTTTGTTCAAGTTTTACTCAATGAAAACTGTTTAAATTGTTCTTTATAGTCATCAGACTATATTTTATACATTTGACTCATTCTAGTCTACCTTAGTTATGAACTTGTTCCTTTCACCATGACCTACTTATGGTTGTTGTTAACCCTAATTTAAGTATATGACAGACCCTGGTACATGGTGAACAATAAACAGTGAGTCAGGTTTTTGTTCAGAAGAAATGAGTTTGAAGCCTCGAATGGTGGCTGAATCGAATCCTTGTTGTTTCCTCTCTAAATCAGCTGATGGATGTCGGCACTGGGAGCGCTACAGTGGAGCCATGGAGGCTCAGGCTCAGTGGGCCGGGAAACTCCTGCAGGAGTACCAGAGGAGGGTCCAGGCTGCTGGGATCCCCGGGCCCCACTCTGAGCCCCCCCAGCCCAACAAGGACTCCCCCGCAAAGACAGTACGAGGTATGAGTAAAGAATTATAATGTATCAAAGCTTAAAGGACTCAGATAATTGCACAATCTACATGATTACTGTATTTCCTTTATAACACAAGAAAATCCTACCTCCTATAGTGTACTCATATGTACTCGTATTATATATAGAACAGTCTATATGCTGGTCTATAGTGTATACATATATTATATTCCTGTCTATAGTACTGTTTATATTATGAGGTCTATATTATTTCTACCTTATTTTTATCAAACTGTATACTATTAATAGTGCTTACACCTTTTAATGCTGATAATACTGTATTTACTTTAGCTGTCATATTTATATACTTATTTTATACATAGGCTTGCCCTTCTGGTTAGACGCTAACTGCATTTTGAGTCCTACTATTATACTCTGTGCAATAAGAACAAACGTGAATGTAATTTAATTAAATCTAAAAGAAATACCACAAAGTTACCACTATTGAATTATGTACCCATTTCCAACAAATCTACAGATGACTCAGTAACCGCACATTTTTTATGATAACAAAGAAACGAACCGTAACCAGTAAAAGTATTTCTCAATGTGTGTCATGATCTTACCGAGCAGCAGACTTGCTCTTTGTAAATGTGTCATTTCTGACTGGAAGTGATTTCTCCCCCACTCTCATTCTTCAGATGGTCAGTCCAGCCCTAAGTCGGGACCCTCCCCCTCTGAGCAGGCAGCAGGCAGGACCTGCACTGCTCCTTCAGGGTCCTCGCTGAAGAGGCTGCGCTCCTGCTGCGTGGTGGTCAGGGTGGACGACGTGGACATTCACCAGGCAAGCCTAAATGAATTATCTGATTAGATTGACCTGCTCCAGACCAAGCCTTACTTCAATAAATGCACTGAGGGGCTTCTGTTCTTCAGACATAGCAGTCAGGCTGTATCTTTGGCCAAGGCTTGACCTCGACTTACATTCAGAATATTTTAGTGACGACAAAGCAGTGAGGAATGCTATTAATACTATGGAAACAGGAGTTTACAATCTTACAATTCTTAAAAAGATCCAATCCGCATCATGCCACAGACTGGTGGATCCAATAACAGGGACATATCAGCAACGTCAGGAAAAGTTGGGAGTTAACATTAAATGAGCAGCGGCCCATGTTTTGTTCACAAAAGAAGTGTTGAGCTTTTATTTTATTGCGGAGTGTCGAAGAGAAGCTCAAGCTTTGACTGGCTTATCAAGTACAGCATGGTGTGAAGCCAAACAATGTTAAACGTGTGGACAAATTGGACCACATTTAAATATCATCTCATCAGTTTATTTAATACTGTTAATCAATCTGTGCGCCAAACTCTGTTGAAAAATCAGCAGGCTAAATGTCAAGCAAGAACAATACAGTGTGTCTCTTGGCTGATGTCTGAAATGTCATGGAGATATGCCAGAACAGTGTTCAGTCATGTATATGAAATTAAAATACTTGACACATTGATTTACTTCCATTGATGCTAGATTCACCCTGTTTGAGTTGGAGGCTGTTACCGGCTGTTGGAGCGCGCTGCACTAGCACCCTGCCCTTTCACACCAACGCGTTTTCAGCTCCGGCTCGGAGCTGGAGCCTGAAAAGTACCGGTTTTCCTGTTCACACGCAGAGGCGCCGCCTCTTAGCTCCGGAATCCGGTTCACTTCCAGCTCCAAAAATTGTCGGTCTAGAAGCAAGAGCTAAGAGGCGGCGGCGCTTACGTCTCTCTGCGGCTTTCACATCAGCGGCTTTTCCCTTTTTAGCTCTGAGCTAGAGCTTTTCTGATTCAGCTCCGGTTTCTCTTTTCTGCTCCCGCTCTGTTCACACCGCCCAGAGCCCGACTGGTGCTGCTGCTGCTGCGTCATGACGTCACCGTTACATCGCTGATTTGCTCCCCAACAGCGTTACGGCGCTCACAACAACGGGGAACTGCGTCGGGTCGATGATCGTGTTGCTTTAATCCCACACAAAGCCAGATATTTTAATAAATAATGACTTCTCAACCTTATACTTTTCTCCAGAGTGCCGTGGTTCATTGTTTATTAATGTGTTTCTGCTGCATTTACCGACCACTGCAGTGCTGGCTGCTCTTCCACGGGAGTTTATTCTCCGTTAGCTCCCGGTTAGCTCACACTGCAGCGGCGCTCTAAAGTATTTCACTGTCCGACTCACACAAGCAGCTGATGCATATCCCAGTTCCCCTTAGACTAAGTGAATGTGTGTCAGTCTGAATTGACGCTGTTTGGCATCACAACGCTGTTATGAAAGTTTCTCTGGTATAAATGGGTGATGTTAGCATAGCAACGGAAGCTAAACTGACCACTTGCTATTGCTATCTTATTGTGGCATAAACTGTTTTCTACAGGCACATTTTACCGGCGTATTTTTATTATGATTCGACTTGTGATAGTCGTACACGACAACCTGTGCAGCCCATGTATTGATTCCATCCGATAGCTGCTATAATACAAAACAACACGTCTGGCTCTCTCCACAATGATCAATAACAGTGAACGGATGGTCAAAGTAAGGTACAAATAACCAGAATCACACGAAGCCTGGTTAGTGTTGGCTGACTTTATAAAGGTGTTTATAAGCACTACTGCTTGTAGGCAGGCATGACAGTCGACCCATGTTCAGGGGAGGTGGGTTTAGT
This sequence comes from Pseudochaenichthys georgianus, assembly GCF_902827115.2. NCBI lineage: Eukaryota > Metazoa > Chordata > Actinopteri > Perciformes > Channichthyidae > Pseudochaenichthys > Pseudochaenichthys georgianus. The sequence goes on from NC_047509.1 coordinate 10,853,454, forward strand.
TTCCTGCACGCCTCAACGTAAGAGAGATGTAAGCGACGCCACCTCTTGGCTCCGAAGCTCTTGCCTCTAGATCGACAATTATTTGGAGCTGGAAGTGAACCGGATTCCGGAGCTAAGAGGCGGTGCCGCTGCGGTGTGAACAGGAAAAACCGGCACTTTTCAGGCTCCAGCTCCGAGCCGGAGCTGAAAAACGCGTTGGTGTGAAAGGGGCATTACGTCGAGGCGGGGGCAGGGGCATGGGCGGGATCAGCCTCCTGAACAACAACAAAATGCTTGCGTGTGATGTTTGTAAAGTCGTCCCTTGTAAAGTCGTCCGATGCCTTCCATTTAGTTCGTAAGAGGATAACCAAAGCGAACTGAGGTTACCTACTGTAACTCCAGCTTCTATGAGTAAATGGCGCAGCCCTCTAAGGCTATTGGGTTATCCCCCTGCGCCCCCGCGCAGCACTGAAACACTTGTAGCCCACGCCCACCCGCTAGGTGGGCCCCACCCTCGGGCCTCCTTCCGGTATAAATAGGAAGGGGGCCCGGCAATCTGCTCCCATACAAAATAACTTTTCTTCAGCTATTCGTAGAGCCTGTGGGGCCCAGCGCTTAGAGGGCTGCGCCATTACTCATAGAAGCTGGGGTTACAGTAGGTAACCTCAGTTCTATTTCGTATATGGCTTCGCCCTCTAAGGCTATCGCTATTGGGTTAAGGGCGAAGCATGATGTAGTCTGCGCCCCACTGGGTCCGCCCAGCACTAGAAGCACAGACACACCTGCTCAATAACACCCCCCATGCCCTGTTGTGCCATGCGTAATGGCGCATCACCGTCCCTGGAACATAGCAAAACATGCCTGTCTTCCCGACGGGGTGAAGGCTGGGAATAATACATACCGGCCGCTGTGAGAAAGTAGAAGACGAACGGTCCCACCTTGTCCTGCGATCATCAGAGGGGGGGAACAGCAGCTCTCCGCGTGCCGAGAGGCAGGAGAGAGGCGCACAGCTGGATCCCTGACGTCACTCACTCCGACAGGACACCCAGTACAGGGTGCGTCAGAGAGGAAAGGGAGACATCCCTCAAATAAAAATGAATAATGAAACAGGGGGAAGGACAAGATGCAGCAGTGCAAATCTCTTCCACTGACATTCCTCCGTGCAACGCCGTGGAGGAAATTCCTCTGGTGGAGTGCGCCTTGATATTATCCGGGGGGGCTCCACCTCAGAGGAGACATATGCCTGCGACACAGCCTCACACAGCCAGTGTGACAGCCGTTGTGCAGATAGAGTTTGCCCGATTGAGCGCTCTCTATAATGCACAAACAGGCGCTGAGAACGGCGCCAGGCCGCCGTGCGTGCCACATAGCAGGACAGCGCGCGCACAGGACAGAGGAGATGAGATGTGGATTCTTCCTCCGATTTATGAGGAGGCGGAAAAAAAACCCATCCAGGGTGATCACTCTTGACCTAAAAGAGCTTGTGATGACTTTTGGCATAAAGGCTGGGTTAGGCCGTAGCACAGCCGAACTGCCATCCCCTTGGATCCGGAGGCATGACGGGGGCCACAGAGAGAGCGGATAAATCACTCACCCTTTTTGCTGATGTTAGCGCCAAAAGCAGTACTACTTTGGCTGATAACAGTTTAAGGGGAACCTGCTCTAAAGGTTCAAATGGGGCTTTGCTTAGTGCTCGTAACACCAAAGCCAAATCCAACTGAGGCGCCAGTGCGCGTGACACAGGTCTGAGTCTCAGTACCCCTGGCAGAACCGTTTCGTCAGTGGGTGACTGAACAACGTCCCTGCTCCGAAACCCATGTGACAAGTGATATGGCAGCCGCATATACCTTGATTGTGGCTGACGCCAAATATCCTGTCCAACAACAGCTGGAGGAATGACGGCACGTGAGGGGGGGGCACGTAATGGGGTCCAGGCTTCTTTCTACACACCAACACTGGAACGCTGCCCACTTGGCTGTGTAGGATGCTCTGGTAGACGCGGCCCTGGCTCCCTGAATGGTGGTACAACATCTTGAGATGAGACCCAACCTCTCTAAGTGTTCCCGTTCGAGGGGCACTGCCCATACGTTGCTGGCCTATCACTGGGTGACTGTAGATCGCTCCCTCCACCTGCGAGAGAGCATCTCCGCGCCACGGAATTTCCCACGGCCTGCCTGACAGCGTACGCTGTAGGCATGGAAACCAGGAAGCTCCCGTGCGCTCCGGGGGAAATTAGGATCACTGACAGCCGCTCCTCCTGCACTCGGTCCAGGAACCGAGGGATCAGCGGGACTGGTGGGAAAGTGTACAGCAGTCCCCTGGGCCATGGACGATGTGCGAACGCGTCCACCCCCGGGGGGGGGGGGTGGTCCTGCGCTGACAGGGAGAACCACGAGGGCACATTGCGCGTTCCCGCGTGCGGCGAACAGATCCACCTCCGCCCTCCCGAACCGGCTCCAAACCTGGGCGATCAGCTCGGGATGGAGGGCTCCAGTCCTCCTGGCGAGGACCTCCTCTGGACATGAGGTCTGCCCCTTTGTTCAATTCGCCGGGCACAACATTGCTTTTGATGGAGAACTATGCGCGCGCGCCCAGATCAACAGCCGTCTGGCTGTGTTTCAGAAGCTGCGAATCAACACATGCTGATTCTGCAGCAACGGGCAAAAATGCTGAATTACTCTCCGTACGGAGATCAATTCCAGCATGTTTATGTGGAAGGACATGTGAGCCGGCCACTGTCCCCCCACTGCCTGCGACATGCACGTTCCTCCCCACCCTGAGAGAGATGCGTCTGTGAACACCGAGATGTGTGACGTAACTCTGCCACGGGCACACACCTTCTGACAGGACGTGGGTACTTTCCAATAGGTTAAGTCTGGAACCCACGGACAGAGGGATGACCACCATGCGCCTCTTCTGTCGCAAGGGGTCGATGCGTAGGCGGATAATAACCACCTCTGGAGTCCTCCTCATGTGCAGAATCACCCCGTGATCTGCTGCCATCACGCCGAGCAGCCGCATCACAGAGGGCCGTCACCACGCTGCGGGGTTTGTGACGCGTCGAAGGAGAGCTAAGTAAGTAAGTAAGTACAACTTTATTTATACAGCACCCTTCTCAACACGGATGTACAAGTGCTTTACAGTACAGTACACAGGACACAATTCAAAGTACAACTATAAAATGTAGAATAAAAGGCATAAAACAGCAGCAGGTGGTAATACATAGGATAAAACATACGACAAAACACCAATAAAAAAGACGGCCACTAACTCACCTCCTCCGACGACCCAAAGGCCTGTCGGAACAGGTGTTGTCTTAACTGCCCCTTAAAAATCTCTATTGAGGCCGAGATTTTTATTATCTGGGGGAGAGTTTGTTCCCAAGCCTTGGGGCCTTAGTCTTTAGCCTGGTTCGGGGCATCCTTAGGTGGCCTTGCTCAGAGGACCTCAGGGCCCGGGTTGTGATGTGCGGGTGGGTGGATAAGGTCATTGATGTAGGCTGGGGCTTGGCCATGGACAGCTCTATATGTGAAGACCAGTACTTTGAATTGGGTTCAAAGCTGTCCAATTCCACACCCAGGTAAACAATACTCTGGGAGGGAAGAGGACAGCTCTTTTTCCAGTTTATCATGAAACCCAGCTTTGGCAGATGCGATATGAGTTGTACCGTCTGTAAAGCCGCTTCCTCCCTGGAGCGAGCCAACAGCAGCAGGTCGTCCAGGTAAAACAGTACTCTCATCCCTCCTCTGTGTAGCAGATGTAATGCCGTCTCTACACACTTTGAAAAGGTGCGAGGAGCAGGGAATAACCGAACGGCAGACGGTTGCTACTGGTACGATATCCCTGGAATGAAAACCGCAGGAATTTCCTGTGTTGCGGGATGATGGGTACGTGGAAGTATGCATCCTTTAGTATAGAGGTGAACCAGTCTCCCTGGTGAACACACTCTAGCACCTTTTTGACCGTCAGCATGTGAAAAGGCCCTCTTCATTATTGCCTTGTTGAAAGCTGACAGACTCGAGAATGGGTCTCATTCCCCCCGTCTTTTTCTGGGGATAAGAAAATAGCGGGAGTAATACCCCTGATTTTCTTCCTCTTGGGGAACCCTGGAAATAGCCTCTTTCAACAGGAGTTCCCGTAGCTCTGCTTGGAGCGCAAGACACTGTTCTCGGGATGACAGGCGTGTCTCCTGTATCCCCGTTGAACTGTGGGTGGGGGGGGGGGGAGGCGAACTGCAGGGTGTACCCTCTGCTGATCAGCCTGCTCATCCATCTGTCCATCAGACACACGCTGCCACTCCGAGAAACACTCTGAGAGCGGGCGCACATGCTCGAGATGTGTTGTGGTCGTCATGACGACAAGCCACGCCAGAGGCCCTCGCAGCCGCTGCCCATGAGGCAACCCAAGGTGGGCCTAGAGCGAAAGGGCTGTGAGTGAGGCCTCCACACGCTGCATTTCACCCCGACTTTCATCATGAGGCGCGTACACGCTCAGAGGATGAGTGGAGGTGTGTGCACTGTGCAGTGACATCCACATGAGGCGTTACCACGGCGCTCATGGGCTTATTGTGACCGTGTGTAGGTGGCGTGTCTCGGACAGAGGAATGCCGCGAGGTCTGTGGTTAATAACCGAAAAGTTATAACCACCAGGCCTCTGCAGCGAACCCCGCTGCCTACTAATCAACAGATTGGAGGCAGCTGGCGTAGTTACCGCGCTCTGCAGCTTATTAACCGATAGATTAAAATGTGCAGGCTTTTGTAACGAAACCTGCTTGCTATTAACCGATGGTTCATAGGCAGCTGGTTCACCCAGAGTCTGGGGATATGTGAAACACATATTGAAACTGATGACTCAGACCAACATGTTGGGAAAATAAGCTTCTTTTATTTTCCTCACACTCCCCCCCCAAACCGTCAGGGCCGGGCTCTGTTTCCTTGGCGGCTCTCGTGGAGCAGACGACGAACAGGAGTACCTCACTCCCTTTTGACCCCCCCTCTCTGCTGGTGGGGGGGCGGAGGCGCGGGACGGTGCCCCTGCCGCCGCTGACGGACGAGTCTGACGCCTCGGCTGCGGTTGCTATGAGCGTCTCTCTGTTGCTGTGGCCGGGTTGGGCCTCTGCTGCTGCTGCTGCCGCTGGTGCCGCTGAGGCTTCGCCGCAGGCTGGAGCCAGCCGACGTGCTCGGCGGATATCATCCGCCTGCTCCGCTGCCGCCTTCATGGACTCCAACCATGGCCAAAAACTGGGGGTCCAGCAAGACCTTCCTGGCTGGCTCTGTACAGCCGCCTGTTGCAGCCAGAGGTGGCGCTGGATCTGCGTCATCCATGCTGCGATCCTCGCCTGGGAGACAGCCACGGCTGCGCACAGCGTGAGTGCTGTGCTGGCCGCCTTGCCGATTTACTCCGCCTCCTCTGGTGCCACGGTGGTGGACCGCTCCACCAGCGTAACCACCGAGTTGGCCAGCACGCGATGTTGTTTGCCGCCGCAGACCGCCTGAAACGCACATTGGTGCGCCCGGTCAGTCTGGCGGGCGACATACTGGTCCTTGGGAGGCCAACATAGGGCGCCGTCCGGCGATCAAGTTGGCCTGCCTAACCCCAAAGAACGCCGGCAAGCTCGGCTCCAGAGCGGGGGTGGTTGGGAAACCCTCTTCTGTGAATCCCTCCACCTTTAGTGAAGGGAACAAAGGTGGCCACCGGAGCCCTCAGGGTCCTCTGGGTTCGCCGCCGCCCCCTCCTGGGTACCGCCTAATGGCGGGGAAGCGCGGCCAGATCGGGTCACTCCTGCCCATCTGAACCCGGGAAAACACTCCGGCCATGTCGTCCAGAGCCACCCTGTCCCGTCCTGGGGGAACGGGGGAGACCTCTGCATGCTGCTGCTTTGCCGATGATCTCCGGCACCCTCCAGCATAATGCCACCCAATGCCGGTAGCGCCGTGGCAACGGAGAAGGGGACCGCGTGCTCGGCCGTCACACCCCGTACCTCGCGCTTGACCGGACGGGGAGGGGGAGAGCCGCATGGCGCGCCATGGAGGGAGACGGGGTAGGAGTCGTCCGACTCCTGCCCCCGCACTCGGCTCCAGAAGACAGGCTGTCGTCCCTCCTCTGGACGGGCCAATCGTCCTCCTCAGCCACAGCAGCTAGAGCGTCCGCTCTTCGCTTCCTGTCGGCTGACGGGAGACGGGCACAATGCGAACAAGCGACCTGCTGGCTGAGAGCTGCGTCCGCGTGCTCTGGCCCCAGGCAGGATTCGCATATCGCGTGCAAGTCATAACTCATGATGTACCCCGTCTTACATGAGGGACAATCACGGACACAGTTGTTGCTCATGACTTGATTTTTCCTGTGCTTCAGTACTGTGCTGGTTGCTGAAGAAAAGAGGGAGCAGAGTGCCGGGCCCCCTTCCTATTTATACCGGAAGGAGGCCCGAGGGTGGGGCCCACCTAGCGGGTGGGCGTGGACTACAAGTGTTTCAGTGCTGCGCGGGGGCGCAGGGGGATAACCCAATAGCGATAGCCTTAGAGGGCAAAGCCATATACGAAATAGAACAGCGCTTCAATACAATCGGCCATTGTTGTTATCGATGTGAGGGATTTCCGCGCGGTTTGGATGTTATGAAGCAGGCACGTAACGTCATGACGCAGCAGCGGCAGCAGCTCTGGGCGGTGTGCACAGAGCGGGAGCAGAAAAGGGAAACCGGAGCTGAACCAGAAAAGCTCCCGCTCGGAGCTAGAAAGGAAAAAGCGCTGGTGTGAAAGCCGAGAGGTTAACCAAGATGGGAAATACAGCTGTGGCTCTAGTATGGAGGCTGCTGTGTTTTCTCAGGATGACTCATGCACTTGCACTGCTTTTAGAAACATCTTAGCCAAGCTGCATAATTTAATTTTCTTTATTCCTGTCTCCTCGATCATCAGTGACGTACTGATGTTGTCAGGTGTTTCCCTTGGTTAAAAATGAATGAAGCTTTTCCAGATTTAGGCTGTCAATATTTACTCTGGTCTCATTTTCCTTAGGTTCACCAAGAATCTGTCCCCTGACAAGATCAACCTGAGCACGTTGAAGGGGGAGGGGCAGCTGTCCAACCTGGAGCTCGATGAAGAGGTTCTGCAGAACATGCTGGACCTGCCAACCTGGCTGGCTGTCACCCGGGTCTACTGCAACAAGGCCGCCATCAGGGTATGTTACTATTGAGTGGTCTAACCTGATTGTGTAGCTGCTCTAAAAGGTGGGGCTGTCTCTCTTTTGTAAGACACAAAGCTGGTACAGAAAAAGTTCATAATTCATGTTTGTATTTGTCTATGGTTCTTTTTTTAAACTATACAAGGGTTTTCTGTTTATTAATGTCAGGAGCTTTGAGAGTTGTTAGAAAAATATCACTCGTCACCCGCTTGAGCTTCAATATCAGGATACATGTATTTATTATCCTTGCAAGAATGGAAGTAGTCATCACATACAGAGCATATGGCACAACTAGTTCCTGAACAGTGTCCTTCACATGCTTTAGAAATCTAGGTGTAGTGATGGACTCAGACCTGAATTTTAACAGTCACATTACAACAGTTATTAGGTCTGCATACTATCACCTGAAGAACATATCTAGGATTAAAAAACTAATGTCGCAACAGGATTTAGAAAAAACTTGTCCATGCTTTTATTTTCAGTAGACTCGACTACTGCAATAGTGTATTCACAGGTCTCACAAAAGAATCCATCAGAAAGCTGCAGCCGATTCAGAACGCTGCTGCTCGAGTCCTCACAAACACTAAAAGAGTGGATCACATCAGTGCGGTTCTGAAGTCTTTACACTGGCTTCCAGTCGACCAAAGAATTGATTTTAAAATACTATTGCTAGTTTTTAAATCACTAAATGGCTTAGGACCGAGGTATATAAACGATCTCCTGCATAACTACACTGAACAAAAATATAAACGCAACACCATTTTTCATGAGATGAACTCAAAGTTCTAAAACATTTTTATACAAAATAACCATTTCTCTCAAATATTGTTCACAATCTGAAAAAATCTGTGATAGTGAGCACTTCTCCTTTGCCGAGATAATCCATCCCACCTCACAGGTGTGGCATATCAAGATGCTGATTAGACAGCATGATTATTGCACAGGTGTGCCTTAGGCTGGCCACAATAAAAGGCCACTCTGAAACGTGCATTTTTGCTTTATTGGGGGGGTCTGGGGGGGGGTCCGAAAACCAGTCAGTATCTGGTGTTAGGGTTAGGGTAATGTTGTGAATCGAGTGGCCTGTGTTCGTCGTCCATAACATACGCCTGCCCATACCATAACCCCACCACCACCATGGGCCACTCGATTCACAACATTACCCAAACCCTAACCCTAACCCTACCCCTACCCCTACCCCTACCCCTCACACCAGATACTGACTGGTTTTCGGACCCCCCCCTGACACCCCCAATAAAGCAAAAATGCACGTTTCAGAGTGGCCTTTTATTGTGGTTATTTTGTGTATATAGAAAATGTTTTAGATCTTTGAGTTCATCTCATGAAAAATGGGAGCAAAAACAAAAGTGTTGCGTTTATATTTTTGTTCAGTGTATGAACCATCCAGGAGTGTCAGGTCCTCTGGGTCGGGTCTGCTCTCTGTTCCAAGAATAAGAACTAAACATGGAAAAGCAGCGTTTAGCTATTATGCCCCGACAATCTGGAACAAACTGCCCGAATCGTGCACGTCCGCTGAAACACTTCCTATTTTCAAATCCAGACTAAAAACATATCTCTTTGCCGCTGCTTTAAATTGAGCTGTTCATACTCACACTGCAGTATGCCTTCTATTCATGTATTCTGTGCCTGCTGTGTTTATTTATTTATTTCATTATCTTTGCTTTTTTATGCCTGTTTTTAAATGCCATTTAATGTGTTTATGCTGTATTTACTCTTAAATGTCTTTTTGTTTTTATTTTGTAAAGCACTTGTCGCGTGCTGAAAGGGGCTATATAAATAAAATTGCCTTGCCTTTATATACAAGAGAGGGTGTTACACGGTGACAGGATGGAGGAATACCGGTTCAAAGCAGTATACGATGTTTTGTTAAGATTAGCTAAGACCCACGTCAGAAATGATCATGCTTGTTATGCCTATCTCCAGAGAGGCTGAATCATCATGTTCATCACATAGCGTTCATATGCCTAAAACAGTCCTGATGCTCTTCTAGGTAATCATACATCCTGTCATGTACGCAGTTACAGTTGGGCCTGATATTGGAAGAGTACATTTAGTATTTTCCCAACAAGAGTGGGAGAGGAAATGAGCAGTGTCAGTACCACGGAGATGAGCCCTGCTAGAGGCACTGCTGCGGACATTATGATGCTTAGACAAGCACTGGTTATCAGTAATGGAGAGGCAAGCCGTGATTCAGAGGGACACAAAAGGCCAGAGGCTGCTGTGATCCTGGGATAAACTGGATGCCGTGCACTGGGCCATCAGCATTAAGGATGCACAATAAGGCATTTTATTTAGCTGGTACTGTCAAAGCAATTACTACCCATGGCTGATCTAGAAAAAGAACCCATCATTTAAATTGTTGATCAAAAAATAGCACACAAAAAAAGTGGTGTTGCAACCTGTCTAGCTGTGTAGGAAGAGTTTTTACCCGGCTGACTCTGGGTAAAAACTCATTTTTTAAAACGTATTACTGGAATACACTTGTTTGTTTTCCTATTCCCAATGCCCCTGGCTAACCTCTCATAAAAAAGCAAAAAAATGTAGACCAATATACCCTGAAATGTTAGCTTGGTCTGTACTTGGCTGTTTATCAGTTCCTTCTTTTAATAAAGTATGATGTTGATTTTAGAAGTCTTGGCTCACCACCAGGTCAACGTTTGACTTTTTGTTCCTGATGGATATATTTGAACTTGTATATTTGAATACTTGTCATTGTTAGCGTGTTAGCATGCTTGTCATAATTAAAAATCTGTGTTATTTAAATTTGACCTTGATTTGAAAGCAATGTCAAAAATCTCAAGAATTTCTTTAAACTGCTCCTCATATTCAAGCTAGGTCTTGGACGCAGAGTATAGAGGATATTTTCAGCTCTCAGTGCTGTTTTTCTATCTATATGTTACTGTTTATCATCTTCAGACATCTTTAGGCACAACATTAGGTTTCATTGCTATGCAAATAACTCTCTGACATAATCACAGTCATTTGGCTGCTTTCATTGCTGCTTTGAGACATTCACTGCTTGAAGGCTAACAATGTCCTTTTGAAAGCTCTTGCAAATGTAAACGCAGTAATTACTAAACATTGTGATTCATCAGCCCAACATGTTGTCGAACACTGCAACAGCTTCTTTGTTTTCTTTGTATTCTTAGATAATTTGGTCAAAACAAGCCCTTTTCTTAAAAGCTTTGGAACAATCGAAACACTCCTGTCTTCAGAAAACATGCAGTCCAGCCATGTGAAAACTGATCTATTAAATGTGACATTATGTTTTTGTAATAGTCAACACTTAAATGTCCATTACTGTCTTTTTTATGTTAATTATGTCCTTCACTTTTTCTTCTCTTCGTCTAATAATGAATGCTTTATTTCTCTAATGCTGTCATTTGTAGTTTAAGTACATTGTAATAATAACTAAACTGATGATATGTGATTTGTTTAATATAAATATCAGTATAACTCTGAATAATACAGTGTGGCAGTTCTTGTCGTCACTCTTCATCACGTTGCAGGAGCTTGATGTCCACAGTGCCCTTGTGCCCTGTGAATGTTAAACAGTGCAGAATGCTGTGGCAAGTGTTTGTGTCTGACTCTGTGGACCTTGCTGTTCTGTCTTTGTAGATACAATGGACAAAGTTGAAAACAAGCCCCATCTGTCTGGTAAGAGCGTTGTTATTTGTGTCCTTCTCCAGAGTTCTTGCACATTTCTGCAACACTGGGCCTCTCCCTTTTATCCCAAAATAACTTTGGCATGACCCTGCACAGTTATTTGGCTGTTTGGTTATAGTTCTCAAGAGGTTGTGCTCTCTGTCCTGTTATCATGTTTGAATGTTAGTATTAAATCTGCACAATTAATTGAAATGTTATATCGAAATCGCAATATGGATTAAGCAATATACAAAACCACAGTAGGGCCTAGGCTCCTTTTAGTAAAGAGACATTTGTGATTAATCTCATTCTGAATAAAATATGGTGTTTCCAGGCCTACCGACCTAATAGATAAATGGCAGATACTATTTGCACCCAGGTGTCCGTAGCTAACAATGATATTTGCACCCGGGTGTCCGTAGTTAACAATGCTATTTACACCTGGTTGTCCGCACCGTAGCTAACAATGATATTTGCACCCGGGTGTCCGTAGTTAAAAATGCTATTTACGCCCGGGTGTCCGTAGTTAACAATGCTATACACCCGGGTGTCCGTAGTTAACGGAGATAATCGGACCTCCCCGTTTATTAAACGGACCTCCGAATAAACGCGCGAATAATGGCGCAAATGGCTTTCCATACACCCGGGTGTCCGTAGTTAACAATGCTATTTACGCATTAATGATGATGTGAATGATGTTTCAAAAATGATATCCCTAATAGTATCTCTATTGCAAAATCAGTCAAAAATAATTGCTAAACTAGTTATTTGCCCTAGTAAGTTTATGAATGTATTCATGTTCAGTCAATTATTTGCGGGGTATTAAAGTTTCATTATTTTCTTTCATATTATCTGTGCAGTTCTTGGATAAGGTTGAAGTAGAAATGCGGACATGTGAGGAGCCGCGTCCACCAAACGGCCCCTCTCCCATAGCTATCACAGCAGGACAGAGGTAAGCATGCAAATATCATTATATTAATCAGACGACTAAAACTACATACCATGATGACTATGCCTTTACTCGAGGTTTAATTGTGTATTTCCAGTGAGTACGGCTTTGCAGAGAAAGTGGTGGAGGGCATGTCAGTGAGGATCAACAACATCACCATCAAGGTTCAGGCTCGTGCCTTCCACGCCTCCTTCGAGCTCTGGCAATTACAAGGAAACAGCCTGAACCCCAAATGGGAGAGCAGTGACCTCCGATACACCCGTGTCACCGACCCGAAGAGAGGAGAGGTACAGCACACCTATTATCTCCCTCTTCAGCTTTACACAGCTCTGACTGGACGTTGTATGCAAGGCCTAGCTAAACAAAACGTTTCACCACAGAAACGGTGAGTGCTCATTAGGCCTGCAGTGAACCATTTAATCAAGCCACTTCAATTGGATTATTATTAGCTGCAGGGGCCATAAAGAGATGAACAACCTTTCAGAACGAGGTTTTGTAAGCCACTTAAAAGGAAATACGCCTTTTCCTTCTCGTTGGGTCAAATAAAAACCACATCAGTAGCGATTTTATATAACGTGTGTTCTTTGTCTCATAGTGGTTTTAAGCAGGATCAAGCTGGAGGGTTTAATATGTTTATTGTTTCAATCAGGTGTTGACATTCAAAGAAATAAACTGGCAGAGTCTGCGTATCGAGGCGGATGCCATTGAGAGTAACGACCAGGATCTTGGTAGCACGCCGCTCCGTCTCATCACCAACCAGGGACGCATTCGCATCGCTCTAAAGCGCCGAGTAAGACTGTTTCTAACGTTCATATATTATTCTGTCATGGAAATCTGAATAGCAAACTATTTGTCACAAGTTTAATTCATCGTTGTTCTGTTTAGATAAAGGACTGCAACGTGCTGGCATCCAAGCTGCTCTTCATTCTCGACGACCTGTTGTGGGTGCTGACGGACTCTCAGCTCAAAGCCATCATACATTACGCCAAGTCTCTGAGCGAGGCCATGGAGAAGTCGGCCCAGCAGAGGAAGAGCAGGACGGCAGAGTCCCTACAGGTCTGCTGATCAATGTTTGGGAGAAAAGTCAGTGTGAAGAGGCATAATAAACCTGCAACATGATATGAGATTAAACAACTAGTGGACATAAAAACTTTAAATGTCTTCCAATGAAAAGGTCTCTTAGAGACAAAGTTAATATTTAAAACCTCATAAACTCAAAAATGTACTCAGCATCCAAGAATTCAGTCTGTTTCTATTTTCAGCTCTCATTGCTTTCCAAAGCAACCATCAATGTTCAGTTTGGGGATTTTTTTCAGCCTTTTTATGCATTTTTTTGTCTTTGTTTTGCATATTATAGACTGCCCCATCGAACATGCATAGAATATATATTTTTCAAGCTCAAACTTGGCTATAAATCTGATTTCTACTGATTTCTACATTTTTCTTAATTCCCAAAACTATAAAGCTGCAAGGAAACCAAACTACAAGAGAAATTACACATTGACATACAAATGTAGAATCTCTTTTGATAAGCACCTTATTGTCTCATTATTTAACAATCCAAGGTTGTTAAAATATTGTCACGTTTTTAACTCAAACACAACTATTCTGTAAATAACTGACTTTAAAAAGACAATTCTACAGATATAAATACATGTAAAAGCAACAAAAGCTTGGTTCTACATTCTAAAGCAGGGGTGGGGAACCCTTTTCCTCTCAAGGGCCATTTAAATTTTTTCAACATCCTCCGAGGGCCGTACAAATTATTGACCTCTGCTTAAAAATCACAGCCCATCCATTTGGCCTTTCTTTCATGCTGTGCAAAGAAAAAGCAACCTCTTAATCCAGATATCTTGCCATGACTCCCGCATGCATCCACGTGCACGGTTGTGGCATGACCACCAAACAGAATGATATGGACACAAGATGTGTGCAAATGTATTTAGTTTCCTATCCATGTGGACATGATTTAAGTCCAAGATTTTTTAAATATTGAAGTTAAAAGCATCAATCTGGTGCACTTTGAGAGCAACATGAAGAGATCTATGGAAACATCTCTCAACACCCATATGAAACAGAACTGTAAACAGATTTACTTTTTCTTTATGGATATTTTACAAATCACTCTCCTTTCAAACTGTGTTCTTGTTTATTAATAACAACTTTTCTTTACTGTCATATAGTATTTTATACCCGTTTACTTTATTATCTTGTTTTTTGATAACTATAATGATCATATAAAGATGTGCCTTTACCTCACTGGTTGTAGAAAAAGCTTCTTATATTCGTTAGCATAGCTAGCTAACCAGATGCTAATAGCAACAACGTTATTGACTGTATGATCAGAATGACAGATGAGCAGATCGCCACTGGGCTTTCAACTAAAGACACAGCCCTGCAAAAACTGCGGCATGTGTACGGCTCCTTATCCTGCGATTTTTGAAGTCGTTGCTCTCCGGTAGAACTGCACCCCTGTCAGACGTTAGGCTCGTGTTGTGTTACATTACATTGCATTTAGCTGACGCTTTTATCCAAAGCGACTTACAATAAGTACATTCGACCAGGAAGACACAACCTTGAAGAAAACAGAATCATAAAGTACATCAGGTTTCATAGAGCCAAGTATTTAAAGTGCTACTCAACTGGCTATAGATAAGCCAGTCCTTTATTAGTATATAAGTGCTCTGTTAGCAGTTCTTTGTCAGTAATTATATCGCTCGAGGTGTTCAAGGACCATGCCCGTTGCCAGGAAAAAGAGGCACTCACTTGTTTAATTATTTTGCGGTCTAGATTTCTTTACATTTTTTCTTTTTTGTGTGTGTTTATAAATTACCTCGAGGGCCATACCAAATGGTCTCGCGGGCCGTATACGGGGGCCGAAGGTTCCCCGCCCCTGTTCTTAAGTTATAGTACTATAAATAAAAGAAAACGAAGCGTATTAACAGATAACAGACAGTATTATTATAACAAAACAAAGACTTAAATATAGTTGCTTCAAGCCTATTTCTAGATATGTTAACTATATATTATAGTTGTAACTTGTTTGTGTTTCCCTATATATTTCTTTTTGCAAGATATTTTTTCCTCATTTTTGTCCATCATCTTGATTATTTAGATGTTTGACCTCCTCTCTGTTTCAGACCGCTCCTCCTTCTCCTGGCCTCCACAACCTGTGGACAGAGACCCCCCCTGCCCCTGCTGGCCCCCCCAGCACCACCAGTCAATATTTTGATCTCTACGATGTTAAGGAGTCTTCTTTCCACACCTTCATTTCCCGATTGGACCTACACATATGCAACGACAGCTCTTCATTAGATGACGGTTAGTTGGAAATAGCTCGCCATGTGCCAAATGATCACATATCCTTATTGAATTTGAAGGATAACGTCAAGCTGTTTCCTGTCACTTATCATGTGATCTCTCACAGATGAGGCTCCCCCACCGGGCCTGCAAGGTGCCATGCAGCTGACATTCAGGAGGCTGGGCTTTGACTACTATCCCGTCCACAGACCGGGTGAGTGTGAGGGAGCTTTTCCACACAGTTCACCCAGAGGCCTGTCCTGCTCCCACTTTATCCACAGCATTCATTCAGGACTAGCTTTAGGGAGGATTTTCTACTCAAGCGGACTAATTGCCTGGGAGTGCGCGCCCTGCCATTATTCTCTGTGGAATTCCTCCAGTGTAGAATGTGGAGCAGCTGCGTCGCCTGTGGAGCCGATTATGGTCAATTAACCACAGACCACAAACCTTTACTAAGCTATTTGTTTGATTAAGAATTACGGTCTTTGAATATTAAGTAAAGATTTATGCATATACCAACCCAGGTCAGTTTTATACACATGTTGTATACTTATCCAAACATCCAACTTTGAAAAATGGCCAAGGTTGTTGACAAATGCAAAAGAATGCACTCTAATTTACAGGAAGTTGCTGATACAGAAAAAGCTATTCTACTTTCAATTCTTCCGGATACTTTTTAAATATAGTGTTAGTCATGTGTAACATTTCCTTGTCAATTTGTTTTAAATATAGTCCTTTTTATCCTGTTTTAGTAGACTAAAAGGCTCAGCATTCTGTTACTATTTTGTTCAAGTTTTACTCAATGAAAACTGTTTAAATTGTTCTTTATAGTCATCAGACTATATTTTATACATTTGACTCATTCTAGTCTACCTTAGTTATGAACTTGTTCCTTTCACCATGACCTACTTATGGTTGTTGTTAACCCTAATTTAAGTATATGACAGACCCTGGTACATGGTGAACAATAAACAGTGAGTCAGGTTTTTGTTCAGAAGAAATGAGTTTGAAGCCTCGAATGGTGGCTGAATCGAATCCTTGTTGTTTCCTCTCTAAATCAGCTGATGGATGTCGGCACTGGGAGCGCTACAGTGGAGCCATGGAGGCTCAGGCTCAGTGGGCCGGGAAACTCCTGCAGGAGTACCAGAGGAGGGTCCAGGCTGCTGGGATCCCCGGGCCCCACTCTGAGCCCCCCCAGCCCAACAAGGACTCCCCCGCAAAGACAGTACGAGGTATGAGTAAAGAATTATAATGTATCAAAGCTTAAAGGACTCAGATAAATTGCACAGATCTACATGATTACTTGTATTTCCTTTATAACACAAGAAAATCCTACCTCCTATAGTGTACTCATATGTACTCGTATTATATATAGAACAGTCTATATGCTGGTCTATAGTGTATACATATTTATATTCCTGTCTATAGTACTGTTTATATTATGAGGTCTATATTATTTCTACCTTATTTTTATCAAACTGTATACTATTAATAGTGCTTACACCTTTTAATGCTGATAATACTGTATTTACTTTAGCTGTCATATTTATATACTTATTTTATACATAGGCTTGCCCTTCTGGTTAGACGCTAACTGCATTTTGAGTCCTACTATTATACTCTGTGCAATAAGAACAAACGTGAATGTAATTTAATTAAATCTAAAAGAAATACCACAAAGTTACCACTATTGAATTATGTACCCATTTCCAACAAATCTACAGATGACTCAGTAACCGCACATTTTTTATGATAACAAAGAAACGAACCGTAACCAGTAAAAGTATTTCTCAATGTGTGTCATGATCTTACCGAGCAGCAGACTTGCTCTTTGTAAATGTGTCATTTCTGACTGGAAGTGATTTCTCCCCCACTCTCATTCTTCAGATGGTCAGTCCAGCCCTAAGTCGGGACCCTCCCCCTCTGAGCAGGCAGCAGGCAGGACCTGCACTGCTCCTTCAGGGTCCTCGCTGAAGAGGCTGCGCTCCTGCTGCGTGGTGGTCAGGGTGGACGACGTGGACATTCACCAGGCAAGCCTAAATGAATTATCTGATTAGATTGACCTGCTCCAGACCAAGCCTTACTTCAATAAATGCACTGAGGGGCTTCTGTTCTTCAGACATAGCAGTCAGGCTGTATCTTTGGCCAAGGCTTGACCTCGACTTACATTCAGAATATTTTAGTGACGACAAAGCAGTGAGGAATGCTATTAATACTATGGAAACAGGAGTTTACAATCTTACAATTCTTAAAAAGATCCAATCCGCATCATGCCACAGACTGGTGGATCCAATAACAGGGACATATCAGCAACGTCCATCAGCTCTTTAAAAGAATGACGTCACCATACGTTTTATACAGTCAAACTGGTTGCATTTATGACATAACTGCCTACAGTTAACATGGAAAACATGAAGAGTTTGTGTGTAAAGCAGGTATTGGTTGATTAATTGCTAAAAAACACTCTTTACAACTCTTTGCAGTGAGCATGCTTAATATCTGGCCACAATCATTATCAAGATGAGGCCTAATTGAGATCACGATTGGACAAATGATAACTTTTGAAAAAAGATGTGTGTGTATACAACTGGCTCTCTTCCAAAACCGTAGCTCCATGGTAAGCTAGCTGACTAACACAAGTGTCATGTGCCGCATCACTTGCAGTTAGCCCACCTGGGAAAAACCAGTGCCAGGCATTTGCCTGACAGGCCGTACGGAGGGAATAAAAGTCTCCTCTGTTCTGCCCAGCTATCTAATTTGTTTGATCAGATTGCTGCTCTGTTATATTGATGTGATTATGTGTAAATGCATCAAATTGCCCCTCTGGGAAACCTTTACAATAGATTGAGCTGTACAAACAACCAGCCTTGATATATGTTTTAGCCATGCCCCTTTCTTCAGTCAAATACATCAGTAAGAAAAGAGAAAGTCTCTCCACTTGGCTGCTCTGGTGTTTTCATCTGAGACGGAGAAACCCCCAGCCTCTTCAGATTACACTCTCAGTGGTTCTGCAATTTCACTTTGGACATTTTCGACTTTTCATCATGAAAGAACGTAACATTTCCAGGTCTATTTAAAGTCAAAGACACTTGTAGTTCCCCTTTTTAAAGAACAAGAGCCCCCGGGAACATTTTCTATATGCCTTCAGTTTATGACAGGAAGTCACTCATGTCCTAACTCAGGAGGTTTAGTTTTGTTATGTGCAACATTCCTTTGTTGAGAAATTGAGTTCCTTTTTTCCGTTTGTTATTATGTTCTGAATGAAGTAGATTTACCCCAAAACAAATCCCATATTTAGTTATATTTACACAACTGTTCTAACTTCTACACATCCACATGCAGGTGTCTACAAGAGGCCGTCAAAACAAGAAGACCCGGTCCTTTTTATCCTGCAACCGTAAAGCCCTGCGTTTACCAGACAACGTACCAGCAATTCATCTGCAGTTCACCGAGTACTACTTTCCTGACAACACCAGCTTTACAGGTATTCTGCGTTTGCATGTATTTAGCCATATTTGTTGTGTTCTCTCTCAAGTTTAGATCTCTTATAAGCATTGTATGTTCGCTGCATTTAAATGTTTGTATCACAGCACAACCCACCTGTTATAACAAATACAGTATTACAGACCTGTCTGTTTGACCTTGTACGTAATGTTTTTTTATCAATTCATCATGCATGTGTGTTTGCAAGTTGACAACATTTTCTGACAAATTGGACTTTATTGCCATTGTTTTTTTCGCTTTTTTTCCTCTTCCAGTGCCCACCTCGAACCTGTATGCCCAGCTGAACGGCCTGCAGCTCTGTGTGGACCCAGCCAGCGTGCTGTGGATCAACCTGTTCTCCAGGGGTCTGCTGCACACCCTGGATCAGGTCAAAGCTTTCTACCATTTGCAAGACAGCTGCAAGGCAGAAGAGCATGTAGACGTGCGCTTGGATGCAGCTCAGCTCAAGGTGAATACACACTGCACTGTTTTATATATTGGTCCCTCACTGTGGGGAGGTACCCCTCAACAAAAACAGGGCTATTCTAGCAAAGAAATAATGGAACGAGCTCCCCATCAATATCAGGACAGCAGAAAGTTTACATATCTTCCGCCACAGAATAAAACCCCAGCTGTTTTGCTACTTTGGCCATAAAACACACAGAAATAATTGTAGCATTTAAAGGCTTTACCCCATTTAAAAACGAATGCACCGGCACTTACAGCGGTTTGGCCTATTTAAAGCGCAAACACCTGAATGTTTCTTGTTGTTCTGAGATGTATTTTTGGTCATTAATTCCAATTATGTTAAGCTAAATGAAATGTAAAAAAAAAAATATAGTTGTTTAGCCCTTTTTTGTCTGATGATTAGTTGTTTCATTTCAAATAAACTGTACTACCGCCTGTAAATTAAAGTGAGATGTTGTTGTAATCCTTCCTATAGTTAATAATCCCCTTGGACTCTTCCATATTGGACCACCCGGAGCGCCCGCAGTCCCTCTCTGTTACCGTCCCCCAGATGGTCCTCAGCAACACCCGCCTCTGCCCTCACGGCTCCAGAGCGGACCTGAACAGCACCTTTGAGAAGTTCTCCAGCTGCCCTTTCTTCCAGCACACGCCTCCCTGCCCTTACCCCAGGGACCGGAGTGCCTTCCACCCCCTCCCCTCCACCTTCCTCCAGCACTCTCAAGACACCGAGCCTCAACCTTTTGACAGAAAGCAGCTACGACCCCAAGATGTCTGGTCTCTCAGTCTGTCCCGTGTGACCCTAGGTTTTGACGGCGCCCGGCGATTCCCCAAAGGCAGAACACAACATTTTGTTGAACCCTTCGCCGTGTCTGTGTGGATGTGTCAGCCCTCTGCCTTCAAAAACGGATTATCGTCGTCGTCCTCCTCCAGCCCCAGCCTAGCCCACCAGCTATCATCAGAGCAGGAAGAGGCTTCACTTGCCTCTGTGCACTTCCTGGCCCACACCATCACTCCAGTGAAGATGTGGCTCAACCACTACCAGTATGTCGCCCTGCTGAGGATGAAGGACTCCATGGCTCGTTTGGGGGGGGAGTTAGGCCGGGATCTTCGAGATGTCAAGCAGGCTCAAGGCAAGAAAACAAAATCTGCTACAGTTTGTCTTTCCCTCCTGGTGGACTCAGCAGAATTGGGTCTCCTGTTGCCACCAGCGAGCACAGAGCCTGAGGAAGAAGTCCCCCACACCCCGGAGACAGACAGCGGCAGCATGACAGACTCTGACATCTCCCCCACCCATCACTCCGCAGTGCTGGAAGACAGCGGGTTAGAGAACGGCGTCTCCTCCATCAACACCGGCTCTGCGTTCGATCAGGACGAACAAGACGGGGTGGTGGAGGAGGCGTGTGAAGCCGTAGAGGAGGGGGACGGTTTGACAACAGAGAGGGACATCCACGTCCTCTCACCGAGACACTCCCCCGCACTCTCACGCGACCCGTCCAACTTCAGCCTGGAGGGAGAGCTGTCGAGCGCCATCACCGTCACCAAGGATGCGACCAAAGACGCCCTGAGTGCCTCTCTGGACCTGACCAAAGGGGCCTTTTCAATGACAAAGGACGCCTTCAGCATGCTGAGTCGTGGCACCGGGATGAGTAAATTGTTCAGTCCGCAGGCAAAGTAAGTCTCTCCTGCGGTGCTGTTGGCAACATCATGAGTGTTTGTATTTCTGGAACCCATACTGTGCGCAGCATGCTTTTACTGGCTGCCCCTTAACGAATGTGTGTGTGTGTGTGTGTGTGTGTGTGTGTGTGTGTGTGTGTGTGTGTGTGTGTGTGTGTGTGTGTGTTTATAGGGAACTGGTCCAGCGCTCGGATGAGTCTTCCCCCTCCCTGGCTGCCAGCCTGCACCGCCAATCCATGAAGCAGTCGCCTTCCCAGCATTCCTTTGATAGTGCTATCTTAGATGGCAGCCTGCCTGACGAGAACCTCTCTGTCGACAGCGATTTCAGCGAGCATTTTGTTGTTCTCATGGACTCAGGTGCTTAAAACACTGGCAGGTTTCCAAAGCAATGTCCCTGAATCACACAGGTCACATCTATTATAAGCTTGTTATCATGTTTCCAGAGTTTGGGACGGAGTCCATGCGCCCCAACAACACAGGCAGCCGAGGCAGCCCGGGCACAGAGGGGGGGTCATCAGCCGACCTCAGCAGCTCTCTGTCCCAAAGCATAGAGGACGTATCTCAGGATATGGTGGGTTACTACGCTCTAATCTCAAAAGTATAATTAATACCTTATAACGTATAAACATTGATTTGAAGTATAAATCCAAACTGTTTTTAAATGTGACGTCATGTGCTGTCGTTACAGTCCTCAGTGTTGCTGCTGGTGCTGAGCGGAACAGCCTGCACAATGGAAGTAAAGGGAGAAGACCAAGTAGTGGCTGTCGAGGCCCAGAATCTGGTCCCGGTGCAGATGGGTAATATCAGAGTATCTGACCTGCTGGCTGGCCTCGTTCAAGGTAACTGTGCTGTTTGTTTCCTAAAAGAAAAAAGTCTCCAATATTGTCTTTGTTTTTCTGTCTTATGAAACCCTTTTTTAAATTAAACTAATCAGTGGGTTGCTTAAATAACTCTAGGAAAGCCTATTTTTAGATACGTATTGTACATCTTTATATATTATCTTATCTCTGATATGAGATTAAATATCGTCTCTGATTTTGAATGTTGTCATTTAGCATAATTGTTGTTTTACTGGTTTTATATGCTGATTTACAAAAAGTGAACTATGTTTCTAAACGTACTAGACTGTTCTGATGGTTCAATTATTGATTTGACCCAAATAGTAAATCTTCTTGATCAAGTTGTAATATGAACATCTGGTAAAGTGTCCATGTGGTTCTCCAGCCCCAGTCTTACCACCCCAGGACCGGCCCGGTGTGAGGGGCTGTCCTGTGGTGTGCCTGCGAGCAGAGATGGGACCCTCTGCAGCCCGACACTCAGGTCAGGCCGAGACTCTGGGCTACATGGAGATGAGAGTGCAGAACTGCAAGGTGGAGCTGTTATCCTCCACAGTGACTAACATCGGTCCTTTCCTGGAGGACGAGTTCAGCGCTGACAGTCCGCCGATGAAGTTACACATGAGCAACATCACAGTCACTTTGAAGGTTCGTTTGGTTTAATGCAGTTTAAGAATATTACCTATTTGATTATTTCTGATGATTTTAGTCTCAGTATTTTAAACACATATTAGATGCAAGCAACCTTTTCCCCCCCAAAAAAGAAAATACTTTTGACAGTGTTGTTGTATGTGGTTAATTTTCACTTTTTTATTTCTTATAGGACGATAGCCCTAAAATCTACCCTACAGCGCCTCAGCCCGTCCCAGCCTCATTCAATGTGGATCAGCTGCTGCTCGAGCGCTGTGAGGACGGCATGATGAGGCTCAAAGGTGAGCTTTCTTTCAGCATCATGAACCGTAAAACCACAAACACTCCAGCTCACAACATCTGCTGAAAGATCTTCATAGAAACATGAACAGAAAGTGATCTTTACCATTTCCTCTCTGCTCGCAGCTGAAGGTTCAGATCCTAAAGCCTCAGCCTGTGTTCCTGTGGCGGCCCCCGACAACCCAAACTGTTCCTACTCTGTTCAACAGCAAAGCGAGGTAGGGGAGACCAAGCAGTTTCATATATGTATAGATGTACTGTTTATGCTTTGATCTATTGTGTCTGTAGCTAGGGGTGTAGCCTGGTAAGTTTTTTCCCCTAGCCGGTTAGATAAAAAGTTATACTTTTACCTGCATATTTCATAAACAAATTACCTTACCAAAAATCAAGCCTCTTAAAAACAATGTTAATGGTGAAATATTGTTTTGTATTTTAATGTATCTATCAAATTTGTCATCTTTGGTCATTTTGTTTCTACACACTGAAAAACACACTCATAGGAGGTTTAATTGACAATTTGGTTACTATTTCCACACTCTTTAGTTTAGGAAGCTTACAAAGCAGGACCTCTGTATTTAGTAGTATCAGTTTTATGATAACAGGGTCAGGTGAAGATATTTAAACTTCATCTGAATTACAGTTTCTACTCATGTTTAAATCAGTCATAATCATTCTGTCTGTTAAATACATCTGTAATACTGGTGTCCTGTTGCTGGTCAGCTCTAACACAGAGAGGGGTCAGTAAACAGGATAGTGTAATGTTGCCTTACTTACACCTGTTACTGTCCAGCAGAATCTGATATCGGCCCACTTGGCAAGCAGTATGTTGCCAAAATGTTCATGTGTGGTCGTTGAAACTAACTGATCCAATGATCTGTTACAGAGACAAACTCTGGAGTGCCAGCTCTCCGAGGCCCAGGCCGCTCTCACACAGGCCCTCGGCGAGAGAGAAAAACTCCTTCTGGAAGTCAGGAAGCATGACCCCGCGTTTACTTTTTGAGCCTCTCTTCTGTCTGTCTGTCGCCTCTGAGCCAACTGCATCACTGCTGCTGCTGAGGAACAGTGATGGGATGCATCGGGCTGAATGTCAGGAACCAGCAAGAATCATTTAAATCTGGATGTTGGACATGTTTGAAAAGAAGGTGAAGCCAAGTTGTGGCAAAACAAAAGAGCCTGTATGACAAATACTAAAAGGACAACTTAGTGAGCTTACTTATAGGTATATTATACCTATAGGCTATTTTTTAATATGGCAGTTTAAATTAACCTTACTGCTGTACTGAAGACAAATGATCCTGGTTATCTCTCATCCCAGTCAGTGTGGATAGTAAAGTCATTGTGTGGTTTCGGTGTTTGTCACACAGCATGCAAGGGTAAATATCACCAAGCTTTAATTATCTCCGGTTAAGTATTTGTGTTTTGGAAATATTAAGTTGATCACATGCCAAAACCTCCTCCTCTCTGACACTGCCAGACAGCTGCAAGTCCATGAGTCGCTCCCATTTACAAAACACAACTTAATGTCAAGCATGCTTTGTGAACCGTGCTAATTTACACAGCACATTTACACATACACCGTCATAAAGCTCAATAGACTTAATCAAGTAGATTACCTCCGTTAGATGTGAGTTCCTTTTCATTTAAAAGTATTATGACGATAGTATCAACTGTTGTACATGTGTTGTGATAGATAGGTAGGGAAAACAATGCACTTTTTCTTTTTTAAGGAAGCAGAACAACACTGCTTTCACTGACACAGAAATGCATCTCTTTCCACCTCGGTTGCTTTTTATAACCACCAAGGTGGCATGGTAACAGGCTCTTATGAAGTTTCACTGTGCTTAATAAGCAGGTTGAACCATTCCCCGGTGTTATTTTTCTTTGAGTTGTTTCTTTTGTATTGTGAAGCCTCTGAGCTCTCAGGGCGCACAGTAGCTCCAGTACTGTAACAGGGTTAGTCTTTTTACTCCAACACTATGGTTTAACTAGGTTATGTACTGTATTATAACTACATCTACCAGAGTTATAATACTAATCTACTTATGTTGTAGCTTGCTAGGAAACAACTGCTAGTGTTTTCACCTCTGTGCACATTTGTCATAGTATAGTGGTCATGAACTAATATGTGTATATTTTTTTAGATTTCTCAACAAGTGCTTTTTTGTTACACCAGAGTTACTTTACAGTGTATTGAAGCCATATCAATCTAAGACAATTAAGTTTGAGTAGAAGACGTTGGTACCATAGAGGTTGGTACTAGTAATGTATACGTTATGTGAATGACCAAATTCACTGCAGGGCATATTCTTTTTCGGAATGTAATCCTGATCTGCAGGATTGTGTCAGGCCAGTCATCAAATGTTCAAACTTCTTTTCTATGCATAACATCTGTTATATGCATGGATCAAAAAGACTCCACAGTACGATATTCAGTGTACGAATGCTTTCATGAAAGAAACCTGTCGGCTACAGTTTCTGTTCAAGTGTTCTATTGTTACATCAGTGGTTTAGCATTTTGCCTGTGGAGTTATAATTATCTTTTTTTATGGTTGCATAGCTGTTAGTCATCTTTCACCATTTCCCACTGTGTGCTCGGGAGACCTCTGGTGGCTGAACTGGCCTGAGCATTCCCCATGACAAACACTTTCCTTTCTTAAACATCAGAGTTGCCTTGCAAGCTATGAATGACAGATGTGCATTTTTACAGAGGAATGTAAAAATATTTAAGCAATAGGAAGTCAGCTTTGGTTCAACCAAAAAAAAAAAACCGACAAGAAACCGACTACATGTCTTATGTGACATTCTTCACTTACAAATAAATGATGTACTTACTGTCTGCCAGGTTTAAACTGCATGAGCACTCATCCTATTTTAACTATCAGTGTAAGAAAGCAGAGATACTGCTGTTTATCCTCAGAATAACTTTAGTTGTGATCTTCTCAACTTTGATGTTTTTGTTTTTGCATGGCCTTAGAAGACAAAGATACAGTGGTATGAAGTTGAACCCGGGCTGGATGTAACGTGTAGCTTTAAGGTTAATCCAGTCTCCTCTGTCAGGCTCTCCACTGACAAACTGGTGCTCTGATTCCATCTGCTCATAACCATGCAAAAAGGAGAAGGACAAAAAGTGAAGCAGTCACTTCAACCAAGCAAAAATGTTGCCAGTGAGGGAAAATGCATGTACTGGGGTGATGTTGCATAGTTTATGCATTGTGAGTTACTTGCACTTGTGATACATTCACTGGAAATTGCACTTGTTTTGATGTATATCAGTATTTCTGACGGTTGTGTAGTTACATTAATTTTGTATTTTCTTTATCACTTAATTGAGACTAATATAAGATTGGTTCTGTGAACTAAAGCTAGTATGTGGAAAATATTTTGAAAGTGTAAGAATAAATGATTAATTTCTGAACACTTTTCAATTGTGCCTTTTAAGTTTGAATAGAACACTCATGTTTCCATGTAAAGAATATCTGTTTTCACTTTTGCGTCATCATAAAATATGTACCAACTTGTACGTTCAAAATCTCACTAACTCAAAAATAAGTTTAGATATTTCCAAATAAAACTGGAAGCATTGTTTTTTCAGTATTGTGAGACCAACTAAATACATTGAGATTCACTGAATGATGGCAGTCAACTACTAACAAAACCTTTATTTTCAAATGTCAATTAAAAAAAAGCTAAATAAATACCAAATGTGTCCTATAGATATAAAAAGAAAAATACACATTTTTGAAGTTCCAACTAAACATTTATTTGTGAAACTAAGGAAATTCACTGTTGGCAACACAACTTTCTCACGAGAAAACCTTTCTCCAAAGATCCTTAGTTATTAAAATAACGAGGCAAAAAAACAAACTGTATAAAACACACTGTATTAACAACCATAAACTTGAATATAATGTCACACTCGTTGCACTGTTTTGTATGATGTGTCAAGCAGAGGTGAATAGACAAGTAATTTGTATTGACCATTCTTTAACACTATTGTCTGTCACTGGTTTTAACTCTGGATAGCTAGAAATGCTCAGTGTCTATTTGGCTGCAGTATGCCTACAGCTTTATGACAAGTCTTTCAGAAGCTATGGCACAACTTGTTTAACTCGCACGCATGCTCCCCATACGGTACATTGAAAGCAAAGACGCTTCAGTTGAAGGTAATTTTTTTGAACTTGGTGTTGGGAATCTGATCTCGAGTCTTTAGCCTCCTCACGGCTTCTCTCATGTGTTTGGGCTGAAGCGGTGGTGTTTCTCCCCACTTCTCACAAACATCCAATGCTGTGAGGACAAAAGATAAACTGTTTAACTACATAATAGTCCAATTTAAACTGCAAAGAAATACAAATAAGAGACATTTATTGACATCTTTCAGCCAATTTGCTATGTACTTTTTGAAGTCCATCACTCACCTTCTTCAACAATTTCTCCAGCAAAAACCTTGGAAATACCAGACATGGCAATCACCACATTCTGGGACACTGATGATCCTGTTATGGACTGGATCAGCTAGAAAATTAAAATAAAACATTAAGCCATTTATGAACTAAATTCAGGGATTTAAAAAAAAAAAAGGTCAGTGTTTATAAATACCCTCTTAATAGCCGCCTTAGGGAAGGCAGAGCGTCTGTACATCTCATAGCGATTCAGCTGCTCTTCAGAAAAGGATGACACTAAAACTCTGTAAGACAAGAAGAACAGGGGCAATGTGGTGGGGTGAACTCGTATGTGACAATGTGTTATTTATTTTTATCAGAATGATCCGTTATAAATCCCAGCCTTACTGCATCTTTTGTATTTCATCCTCATCAACCTTTTGACACTTTTTTTTCTTCTCTGGTTCCACCTTCAGTCTTTTGGAGGAAGGTTCGCCAGAGGTTCCTTCTTCCTCATCTTCCCCAGCTGCCATTTCCTACACAGTGAAAGAGAGTATGGTTAGAGCCACTTAAAAAAAATGAGACGCTACTTTGTGAAAGTGAACATTGACTTGTATCACTTACGGATTTAACATCCTGGTCGGACTGATCTTGCGAAGATGAGTCTTTGTTTTCATCTGCAGCTTTCGATGTGGAAGGTCCATCCTCAGTTTCATCTGATTTATCATGCTCCTCCTTACAAGAAGTTATTCTCTCAGATAAAGCCTCAGGTTTGATCCGCGCAGGGTCGGCCATGATCACACCTTACACTGGTTGACAACTTCAGATTCTGTAAAGTAAATAAGGGAGTTTATTTGGTGGAATATAAGTATGTATTGTTTACAGCGACTATACAAACATACAATGTCCTTATATAATGTGATGCATACTGTATATGTAACTACTCAACGGTATATTAACTAGTTAAAATGAGCAGAACCTTGAACATCTACAGCAGTATAATTAAACATTTCACATTAATGTACTAGTATCATTCATCTAAAAACATCATATACAGTGAAATTGTAAAGCAATGACAGGGACCATTTCACTGCACTGGCACTTAAGTAATGTATGTCATTTAGCTGATTATACTGTATAATAGTTTAAAATTGTGATTTAAAAAGGCAGTTATTTTACTTCTAGAGGAGCATTCACACAGCCTTAATAGTACTTATATACTCTTTGCACCTCTGTTTATTAGTTGGTTGCCAGTTTGGCTAAAGCTAGATAGCAATCGTTTTGGTTTCTATAGCGACTCATCTGAAGTATTGAGCAAGTGCTGCCGCTTGATTAAACAGTTTTCACGATAACTCAACTGAGAAGCCTAAAAAAAAGAGTATACAGGTATGGTTTAACGAATAAATGTGTGTAAAATAAGGATGAAAACACGAATACAACATGCACCTACCCTCTGTGCAGCTAGGCGTCAACAAAACAGCACCAACAGCCAAGCTAACGGTGGAGCAAAGTTAAGCTAACGTTAGCTTAGCAGCTAACACACAGCAAATTCATTACTGTAGTCACAATTAATTACATTTAAGCAAATCCAGAGCAATGATGGCATCAGGATGCTAGTTTTCTCGGCGGTAGCAAATATAGTTGTGTTGATAGCATTGCACCGGGTTTCCGTTTCCGGTTTTGAATGAACTTTAAAGACACCGGCAGCGGTACATAAAAACACTGAGCTAAAATGTCAAACATGCGATGTTTGTTATGTATTTTATTGCCGTTTTTTTATTGAGTTAAATGATTTAACAAACAATTTTACAACAGCCAGTTAAATTGTATACAGCAATGTTGTCTGTGTGTTTGCTGTCCCTGTTTACACCTTAAACATACTATGGTTCCCACCATGAGGGAATTTTACACGGGGTTTATTTCAAGCAAAACTTCTACCTATTGTTGAGATTCTCATCAGGTTCACAGTAGTTACATCTGGGATACTATATCATTTAAGAGGAATACAATTTATAATTGATGTTGACAATTTACAATAGGCTACATGAGAGTGACTATTTGTAAATAATGAAAAGGATTGGTTTGGAAATTTGCTCTACACTCTAGATGCGACAGTAGAACAGATATCTCAAACACTGGATGTATATTATCCCTGTGTATGAGCACTAGGGGCGCCATCTTGCTTTAGCCCATCCACCTTCACTATCAATTAGCTAGGGCGGGGGGTGCTAGGAGTTGCATGCCTGTGTGTGTGTGTGACTGTGTGTATGTGTGTGAGTGTGTGAAGCATTTCGGATTGGAGATGCAGAAAGAAAGGGCAGTTTCAAGGAAGTGACGGACGAGGCTCAGGGGACTGGTCAAAGGAAGTTTGCTTGATGGTGGTACCGTGCTGCTGAACGAAACTTTCCCCCCTTGAGCAGCAGCGGCACCGTGGATCGGGACGGACGGATCCAGCGGCGGAGGGAGCTTTTGTTTCCTCGCCACACGAGTAGCACTGAGGAATAACTTGAGATCGGGAGAAGACTGGGATCGCAGAAGAATTTTACTCCGGCAACCAAGCCCCCCCCTTTTCTTCTCTTCCCCGCGCCTCCTCTGATTTTTTCTGGGATCCGCGATGGGGAAGGAGCAGGAACTTCTGGAAGCGGCGCGCACGGGAAACCTGGCCGCCGTGGAGAAGCTTTTATCCGGGAAGCGACAGTCCGCTGGCACTAGCAGCGGTTCGTCTGGGACCGGGGGAAGCGGCACCAGCGGCGGACACGGAGCCTCCTCTCATACCCTCTCCAGTCTGCTCAGGTAGGCTCTGGAACCAGGAAACACAGTCGGATATAACCGAATGGGAGACAGCCAGTAGTGTCGACCCTGTCAAATAATGCCTGATCAGTTACTATTATAGCCTATATTGAAGTATGTGATGTATCCTTGGGTATTTACGCAGCGTAATGCTGGTTTTGAATTGCCAAACAAACACAACCTAAACCAATCCAGCGCAGGAGCAGCGACATGCTTCTTTGTTAGCTCGCAGCCAGCTGTACTATACAGTATTGTGCAAAAAATACCTCGTAGGCAATGACGCAACTAAAATACAGACATCTGCAACAAAACAGCCCCCTGGTCTACTTAAAAACTAACACACATGCATTATTAATTGCTTACATACAGTCTAGACCTGAGCACTGGTGAAAATGGAGTAGAGAGACTTGTCACAACCACATTTGCATTATCTTAAGCGGCATTGTTTTCATATTTGCATTGTTCTAGACTGAAAACAATTTCCTTTCTACAGCTGTATAGTTTTGACCTTGGTAGATTTAATTTTTAGCCACAGGGGGGAAGCCCTAGTGAGGTAGACCTTTTGATGTGGGCTTTCACTATAGGTAAGACCTACCAGGCATGCAAGGTCAGGGATATTTAGCTGCTCTGTAAGGGCTTGTGATTTTCACTATGGTTGTTGTCCTGCTCACTCCTTTCTTTGATAAAGGGATTTCTGATGTAGGCGATTATTTAGGATACAAACTATTGCCAATATACAGTGCCTGTCACCTGTGCACAGTCTGTCAGTATGTGCTTCAATGCAAATGCTTTACCTGTTTGGTGGTGCCTTCTAGAAAACAGGACAACTTTCAACAAAATAGAAGACATTTGTGGGGTTTTGGTAATGGATATGAGTCCCTGTTTGTTTTTACAATGAAAGATTGCATAAAATGCCTCGCAGTGTTATTGGGAGGAAGCTTGTTCTGGCCTTTTTAAATGCACCATCCTTCTTAAATGTGTGCAGAGGAGAGCTGCTGGGTGATATTAAATAATAGGATGGAATGAAAAGGATCTGATAAGGTCTGAGTTTCATTTTATTCTGCAGATATTATCTGAATTATAGGCTTACCAAAACAGGATGGTTGGTTTTTCCCTGGGCTGAAACATATTTTCTGAAAGTTATATAGTTCCATAATGCATCCATAGTTGAAACGGTAGTGTGTTGTGTGCAAAAACCTTACTTCATAAAGCAAGAGGCTAATATATATCTGCCTATAGATACAAATGAAATATAGCTCATTGACTTATGGCCAGGCTTAGTGCTGCATGTCAAAACCGGCTTCTCTGAACCCTTATTTAAATGCTGAGCACATGCAGGTGCCGGTGCATCTGTCAATCATACTATAATATTGCTCCTCTGGGAGCCCGGTGCCAGGCACCTTCATTCACGAGACAAGTGTAATGGCAAAGCTTGAGGTGATGCATCGCTGTGTTACTTAGTGCAGACTGCACAATGTACTCAAGGTAATTACATTAAACCCGTCTAATCGGAAATCCAATTCAGGGATGTCATGCAGTCAAGGCTGGCTCTGTTTCTCCCTCACAGATCTGTGGGCGGACTGAAGAGCCCGTTGTCATCTATTCTGACTTGAGCAATCAATGTTTGGCAATGATAGCGCCGAGAAATTATTGGCTCGACTTTGCAGGAAATGAACTACTGGTGTGTAGATTTAAAAAGCCTGTTGCCTGCAGACACCTGAGCGTCTAAGACATACTGTTAGAATATATCTAGTTTTAAGATTTAGTGACCACAGGACACCCTGGGGGTTTGTTGCTATTGCGTATGACATTTGATTTAGTCTGCATGATAAAAATGTCAATACGTTGCAGGACATCACACTGAAATACTACAGTGGGACAGGCTTTCGGTTGGTGGGTGTGTCTGTTTCTCCTTTACCAGAATCGCTTTGTTTCATGTTCATCATCCATTGTTGGAAAGAGGGCCTGTAAATCCTGTCAGAGGAGATTTGATCTGTAGGATCTGTCTTAGTTGTAACACATCAGGGATAAAGGGATAGGCACTCCACTTTATTACAATCACTTTAGCAACCATTTTTGCAATAAAACATATTTGTAATCTGTAGCCTAAATAGTCATTTAAGACATGTTGTTTCTTGTGCAGGCATAGTAACATATTAGACTTTATTTGCAGAATATAGCCTAGTTAATTAAACTACCTGTGTTTATTGTGTAGCTCGAACACCATGCCATGACGATGAATAATTGAGCCGTATCAATTTCATTACAATTCATTTGAAGGTGTGTTGTGTATGTTTCCCCTAGATTTGTTGCGTTCCTGCTCTGGAATGGGGTGCATGTCAAGACCTGTGTTGTTTTTGTAACCAGGCAGTCGTACAGCTCTGCTCTGAGGAATGTCTACTTTCCCAAGAGGCTGCATCCCAGCGGTTGCCATGGGATAGACACTGACCCCGGCATGTTTAACACCACCGCCGCCCCAAACATTTGTTCCGTGGGACTCCATTATCACCAAAATGATCTGGGCGGGGCTCCCTGGAGTGGAAAGGTCACCGTGTAACCTTTATAGTGGCACTGTGTCGTTGAAGCAGAAGTAAAGTTGATGAGTTGAAAGTTTTTGTTGGAATTATCTGGGCCATACTGGTATCTGTATTAGGCCCTATTTCAGGGCATGCGTTTGCTTTGTTTTCATCTCGATTCGGGCTGCACAATGTATCGCAATTTTATCAGAATCACAGTGTTGGACCAAAGTCTAAACATGAAAATATCATTCTGAATGAAGTATTTTTGGAGCTTCAGACTTAATACAAAATCCTTGTTTGTCTTTAAAAAAAACAATGATGCTGTCTTAAAAATGATCATTCCCTCTAATATTGCAAATCCAATCACAATGCAATATATGTCAAAATAAGTGCAATTAGTTATCTATTCATAATCATGCAGCGCTACTCCCCAACATAGTTTTTGCTTGGCCCCATGACCCGTTTTGATCCCAGTGGTCTACAGGAAGAGTTCTTCTCTAGCACTTCCTGGATAAGGTTGTCCAAACACGGACAGCTGCTTCGGTCAGACCGGAGGTAAGACGGGTCCCTGGCAGAGAAAGTGCCGGCCCACTGAGGGGAAATTAACCGAGGAATGCATGGAGTTCTGGACAGACGCTCTGAGAGCTTAGCCAGATGAGGACTCGTCTCCCAGCTCCACAGCCACGTCCTTTGTCCCACTGACAAAGCGTGGAATGGTGTCTTTTCATATTCATATCAGTCCCAAAGACCATTCTGGGGCTTTCTGTACCTATTTAGTTTTACAAAGAAAATCGAGCTGTCATTTGGATTGACCTGAACCACCTATTGCAGTCGAGTGTCTTACTCGTCGAGTCTGCTGTGTGGGGCTTTTGCAATATTTGGTGATAAAAATCCGCTTTAGATATTCACATCCTCTTGAAATGTATTTTCTCCCCAACATGTGATTCCTTTCTCTTAATGCTAGCGAGGAAAGCATTTCTATCAGTGTGATGACTTGGTCAGTATTTTAAGAGGCTTAGGCAGGATTCCAGATCATTCCATCCCATTACATCCACAATTTCTGGCTCATCCCAGGCAGACCCATGTTGTGTGACTGGTGTCAGCCGAAGGAAATATCCGCTGCACAAAAACAAGCACATCCTGTCCCTATTTTTTTTTTTAAACAAAATTTCCCTGGAGCTTCTGTTATTGTGCATGTAGAATTCAGTGATTGTGAAGGTGCACTGCAGGACCTCGGATGGAGTGTTTGCAGATGACAGGCACACAGCGGGAATATGACACCCTCAGTCTGTAGCTGGGTTTTATAGTAGCTTTCATGCAAACTGTGTCACTGCCTGCTGCTCGTGCAGGCAGACAGCGCTAACAAGACACTTTCTATCCCGTTTACAGTAGAGAGCCTCTGATCATTCCTAGTTAGCTTAGGGCTGGGCAAACAGCACGACTGGCAGTGACATTTCATCAACTGTGACCTCTGAACTCAAAGAAACCATAGCTGGTTCAACCCAGGAGGGAGCAGTGATGGCTGGAAAATCTAACACCAGCATGTAAGGGTGCATTCACACCTAATAGTCCGTTCTCTGGTGCGCACCAGACCACAGTTTGTTACATTGTTTCATTTTTCAGAAGGTTCGGTTTGCGTTCACAGCGAAACTCAAACGGACTATACACTTTAAACACAAGTCATGTGCACGGAAATGCTGTTCAACCATTGGTCAGACATTAAGGGGGTAAAAACGCAAATCCCGGCAATTTCTACCGGAGCCTCCGCCATGGAGCATCGGCACTTTCGGCAGGTTATTCTCATGCTGTTGTTAATCTGGAGATCAACAGACACTAGCGGCCCGCGCATATGATTATTTAAATCAGACAACGTCCGTTAAAAAACATTATAGCACATACACAATGAGACGTTCTGCAGTAAGGAGGTGCGTTTCACCGACGACAGGTGTTCTTACTGACAAACATTTGGACAGAACCTACCTATGTTGCTGCAAATGTATTATATTTTCAATTTACACACGTCATCTTTTGCACGTCTGTCCGTCCTGGGAGAGGGATCCCTCCTCTGTTCTCCCTGAGGTTTCTCCCATTTTTCCCTTTAAACTATGGGTTTTTTCCGGAAGTTTTTCCTTGTACGATGTGAGGGTCTAAGGACAGAGGGTGTCGTATTGTCATACTGATATTCTGTACAAACTGTGAAGTCCACTGAGACAAGTGTAACATTTGTGATATTGGGCTATATAAATAAACATTGATTCATTACTTTCATGTAGGCCTAGTTGACGGAGAATTTTTACTTAACCAAACAACCGCGGATGTCTTGAAAGAGTCTTTCGCTAAAGATTTTGAAGATATCCGCGTTCTTGTGACACGTAAATACTGCGCTTCCTATGTTTTGGTGCGGACTGCGTTCACACCAGCAATGAAGCGCTCCAGAGTTCACTAGCAAGCGCTCCGAGACCACCTATTTTAGCGGACCAGAGTCCGGTTGTTTAGTTCACTTAAGAGGTCTCAGATTGTGTTCACACCGACCCAAATGAACCGCACCAAGCGGCTAAACGCACCAGGGTTCGATTCAACCGGACTATACAAGGCAGTTGTGAACGCACCCTTAGCATTCCTGGAGCATCTGAGTTTGGGATGCTCTGCTTTGCGCGTTATGTTTACGGCCCATGTTTGTGTTGGGAATCAGGCGGAAGGACACATTAGTAGCTGTGATGAATTCCACATTATGTCTATGTGGGTGTGGGGGGGAATTGGCAATAATGGACACATAAAGTGCCCTTAATAGCATGTAGCCGTCTTTAATTGAAGCTAATGATTGTAAGATAAAAAAGGCTTTGTTAATGAGTTTTGTTTCTGAGGAGTTTTTGGCAACTTAAGATATATCCTGTAATCATGTCAAACAAGAATGATTTTACCAATTATTGGGCGTAGCAATACACATTTTTATCTCTTGGTTCTCTATTTATTTATCTATAGTCTCCATCTATCTGTGCTTCCTGTGTGAAAATAAACAGACCTTTGCTTATGTATGACTAAGCACAGCAATGCAAAGACACACCAACAGTATGTGTTCTTGTTTATGTAAACTCTGGTTCACCCCACTCGCTGAAACCTCTATAATAACAAATGGACAAATGGAAAAGATAGGGCTGCTGTGGTTGTGATGCATCTTTGGGTTTTGTTGTTTGAACCCATTTGTAGGACGAGGTACCACGGTGAGCAGAGACGTCAGCCCCCCCCCCCCCCCTCTCGCCCTGTGCTGCCCTATGTGTGTTAGCTGGTTGTTAGCAGCCACCTACCCAGACACTTTCATCCGTCAGGCTTGCTGGCTGGCGTCGTCCTTTCTCCCCCTCTGCGCTGCTCTCAGCAGTCTTCTTGCCCACCTGCTGGGCCCACGCCAACCTCCACTCCACCTTCAGACTTCAAACATGTTGTACTTGGAGCCAGAGTAATGGTTCTGCTGCCCTCAAAATGTTCAAACGGGAAACAAATGATCCGAAATCCCCTTGCTTTGATATTAGTGCAAAGTCCAGACATGATAGCCTTAGAATGACTAAGCAGATTGACCACAGACTAACTGGGAAACACACAAACTTTCATAATCGTGCAGCATATCACCATCTTACAGTCTTGAACACTTTATAACAATCTAAAACATTTCTTTGTCTAAGAATGATTTTGCTGATAAAGTTAAAGAGCAAACTAGTTTTTGCCAAAATCTTAAACCTATTAAACTAGATCAGACAGATGTTGTGTGCTTTTTTAAGAAGTAGGTTGTCAACATAACAAAAAAAAACTGCCCATCCATCTGGCAAGATTTCAGTAGAAAATGCACATCGGCATTAAGTAAAATGCTCAGAGGACGCCAGTGAAGTCTGTGTCGTTGTGCTGAGGCGTCTGCTGTCGGTGTGGGAAATGCCAACTTGTTGTGAAACAGGCTGTGATTGATCCCTTCTTTTCTCGTTTCATCCGATTCTCCCCGATTACTTTTCTTCTATATTCATCCCAACCTTTCAGCCTGCCAGCACTGATTTTCAAGCCCAATCTTTTTGATTCAGCTAGAGCCCATTGGACTGGTCTGATATGTGGGAATTCACAGTTTCTTCACACCTTCTGTTGCCACACAGTCGCGCTTTGTAAATCTCCCTATGATGTGTTATGAGTCATGAAGACTCAATCAGGCTTTAATTATTAAAGCTTTTAACTGCAATCAAATTGGAAAAGGAGCCTCCATATCGCAGTTTTTAATCAAATGTGTTCTTTTCCTTTATAACTTGTTAACTAGTAGTAGTCGTAAAGAAGATTATTATGTTTTAGTAGCTCCATGGCATTTTATGGGATTGTTAAAGGTGGGGTAGGTAATTTTGGAGAAACCAGCTTGAGTCCGCTAGAATTTGAAAATACACAACCGGAAAAAATCTGCCACTTCCTTACAGAGCCCCTCCTCCAACATACACAAACGCGCACATGACCAATGAGGGCAAGAGATAAGTTTGTGCACAGATGGTAGGCTGACAGGCAGGTTGGCCATCCAGTTATTTTGCCGGGCCAGCTAAAATGATTGGTCGTGCTTTTTACAGTACTACGGCTTCCACAGATGACATTTTTTTATGGATTTGTTGTCAAAGCACTTAAGATATTCATTGCTATTCTTTCACACACACATACGAGTATTGGGCCGAGGGCGACAGCGTACTTCCGGTATCCGCCATTTCATGCGAGGTGCAAGCAGAATATCATAGTATATTGCCTTAATCAATATCTAGTAGGGCAGAACGATATACCGTGTCATGGCGATAACCGCGGTATGCGCATGCGCGGTATTCACACCGCAGGGACGTGCGGTTTTTTATTAATTAAAAAAAAAAATGCTAATGCACTTTAGCACAGAATTCAAAATAAAGATACCCTTATTACTTGTCGAAACTGCACATACAATATATCCGATTAAAGCTGAGACTCCACAGATTATTTAAGTATAGTATCTAAGCGATCTGAACTCGGACAGGAGAAGCAAACACAGACATCACAACACGTACCTTTACGTAGCTTCTAGGGGAGATGTCTCACCGTAGCTGTCAATCTGATCAAAAGACGTGTTCAATGGCATTAAAACGAGAAAGAAAAAATGCGACTGAATCGGTTGATCCATAGGTTGATAATGTATCTGTGGCTTTGAAGCAATTGTTTATAATCCATAATTCCATTTTTATGTAAAAATCGGAGCACAACAGTTAGCTGCTAATGGTAGCCACCAGAGTGTATGCAGCTTCTGGTTTTGGCTACGCGTCACTCTCACTCCTTATTTGGTAATGTGTGTATTAGACTGCCACATAGCCAAGACCGGAAGCAGCAGCCACTCTGGTGGCTACCATTAGCAGCTAACTTTTGCTCTGCGATATTTACATAAAAATGGAATTATGGATTATAAATTAAATAATTTTTTTATACAGAGACGTTAAAACCCTATGGATTAACCAATTCAGCCGCGTTTTAACGTTCTCGTTTTAATGCCATTGAACACGTCTTTTGATCAGATTGACAGCTACGGTGAGACATCTCCCCTAGAAGCTATGTAAAGGTACGTGTTGTGATGTCTGTGTTTGCTTCCCCTGTCCGAGTTCAGATCACTCAGTGATGATACAATATACCTAAATAATCTGTGGAACCTCAGCTTTAATCGGATATCTTGTAAATGCAGCTACGATAAGTAATAATAAGGGTACTTATATCTTGAGATCTGTGCCAAAGTGCGTTAGCATTTTTCGCTCGGGGGTCATTTTTCGCTCGGGTCATTTAGATGCTTCTTATGAGACTTGTGTTTTGTTTTGGTAAAAATGGTTTGTATCGTCAATTAGCTGAGATTATTTTTCGTTAATCTGGTATAACACATTAATAGGTTCTTAAATATTACGATCCCCTGAGACACTGTCGTGAAAAAAAAAGTAAAGCACCCGCCGGGACTTTGGGGTTTAACAGGTTAAAAAAAACGCAATATATACCGCAGGGGGGGGGGAAATCGCGATGTCAGTTTTTTTCAATACCGTGCAGCCCTAATATCTAGTCAACTCTAAAATACCACATATATGCAATGGCATGATAATATTATTGTGACAAGTGGGGTATTCACCTGGGGGGTATACTGCGAAGCAGGATTTTCGCTTAGCCGGCTAAATTCAGGGGAAACTCCGGCTTTCCGGTCATCCGAAGCTGGTTCTCTTTTTAGCAGGCTAGATCTCCATGGTAATATATGCTAAGCAGCTAACCTGGTCGGGACCAGGTTAGGTTGCAGGCTAAGAGCTCAACTCAGTGAAAGCACTGCCTGCTGACCAATCAGAGCTCAGTGTGCGGAGTTTAAGGCTGCGGCCCCACGAGGACGAAAACGGCTAAACGCATAGGATTAACGCAAACGCAATCGCAAACGGCTTCCGTCCACATGCAATAATTATCCGGATAGTGTCTGCCCACACGAGACCGCTCCGTTTAGCTCCAACCGCTGGAGAAGCTGCAGTACATATGCAGGAGCCTCTACGTGGCGCTGTAACTTCCTCCACAAAAGCAGCGAAGAAGCATGGTTGTCATGGTTGCCCTTCTGTTTATTCTCCGCGGTGGGGGCCGAGGGAACCGGGCAGAGTTTTTCGCCAGTCAGCGTGTATTAAAGTTGAAATCTTCCGGACAAAATTATAAAAGTGCCGGTCAAAGGTCTTCTTTGTTATTTATTGAGCTTTAAAACAAATGAATAACGACTCTATATAATATAATGATAAAATACACGGAGCCTCTCTTTTTCCTCCCTCTCTTCGGACAGCGTCAGTGTCTGTCTCATGCAGCAGCTCATCCAGTAATCAGTGACCCGGCCGACTGTAAAAATAAACATATTTATAACTAGTTTAGGGAGTTTGAGAGGTAATTAAAATAGCTAAGGGTGATGATCTGACTTGAAGTGTGTGTTTTGCTGCAGAGGGAGGAGCTGCAGGTGAGCAGAGCTGCGTGTCTCCGTCCTGTCAGATTAGACTTCACTCGCGAGAGAAAGATAAATAATCTGAATTCAGGGTGCAGTTTACTTTGACGTGGGGGTGCGCAGCAGAGGTGGGGAGAGGCGGGGCTATTGCCTCATCATTATTGCTGTAGATGTTGCACAAACAACTGTAGCATGGTCAATAGCGTCCGGAGCACGATAGCAACTCTGCG
This sequence comes from Pseudochaenichthys georgianus, assembly GCF_902827115.2. Lineage (NCBI taxonomy): Eukaryota > Metazoa > Chordata > Actinopteri > Perciformes > Channichthyidae > Pseudochaenichthys > Pseudochaenichthys georgianus. The sequence goes on from NC_047509.1 coordinate 10,892,797, forward strand.
ATCCGCCATTGTTGTTGTTGTTGGTGGCGAAACACTTCAGCACTGGCGCGGGGTAAGCGGAGGTGAGCAGAAGAGGTGGGGAGAGGCGGGGCTATTGCGCAATCACTATCAGTGATCTGAAAATGTCCGTATAGGGCGCACACACGGAGCTGTTTGACCCCCCCAGAGAGTGGCGTATGCATTTCTATCCACCTTGGGACCCGTTGTCGTTTCCTCAGTCGTTTAGTGCCGTATTCGGTCGTCCTCATGTGGCCGAACGGTCTATATGACACTAAACAGTAACGCAAACGACCGAATTCGTCCTCGTGGGGCCGCAGCCTAAAGCGATCAAGTCATATTACAGGAGAAAGGAAATACAGAAAAGCTGCCGTTGCAGGAAAGACGGCCGGCAAAAATCACCGACTGTGTGAACGTGAACATGAATAGAATATCACTTCCATCTTCAGAGCAATCTGACTATTATAACATTAGCGTTAAGAAAGCTTACTTAAATATCGGCCACAACATAAGTAACCGGATCAGAGTACATTAAGTACAGTCCGCGGCATATCACTTCATAATGTATCATATATCTCCTTATCTGAGTCAGCTGAGCCGTATCTGGCCGTGCAACACTCAGTGTCACATACTGTATGCAGAAGTATTATTTTAAGCAACACATTAAGTTGACGAAACACTCGAGACAAATGTAATTGAAGTCAGATCGTGTTTTAGACGGGGCAGTGATATCATAAACCTGTTAATGTACGCATTCAAACACTTTTTCTTTTGCCAGCTGTATTCACCTTGCAGGTGCAGCTATGTGGCTTTTATCCTGGATAAAGTGTTTAAGTCATGGATGTTTAAAGTTTAACTTCTTCATTTTTGACTAGTATTAAAGTTCACTTTTCATTCAGGAAGTATGACGCTGCGCTGTCAGTGCGCTTCTCCATGTTTGTGATTGGTCGAATGCTCCAAATACCACCCCTTTCATGTGAACGCGCACCTAACTAGATAGGACACGGCTGGCTTGAGCGATCCACTTGATAACCAGCGTCGTAGTACAGTTTAGCGAGAGCGCGTATGTTTTGGATTAGGCCAACCGGCTAACTCAAACATATCCAGGTTAGGTTGAACCAGGTTCGTAGTATAGGCCCCTGGTGTTTCCAGAAATTAGACGTAGATGCTGCCAAAATCGACGAAGGCCACTTTCGCGGGTCGTTTTTCCATACATCTGCAGGCAGTCTGTAAGGGCAATCCGACAACCCACACAGCTCTAGTTTACGCTGGTAACGACCTAGAGCACACCCCTCAAATCCAGAGATGTAATCCGAAGACATGCAGCGATTTCTTCGGTCGTTAATTCAGAAAAAAAAACTAGTGCGCTCTGCCTGGCTACGTTAGCTAGCTGTTTATATTTGCACCTCCAGGATATTTGCACCTCCAGGAAAATGGCGTATTTATATATATATATGGCGCGCGTTGCATTGTGGGTAGCTCGTGACGTCACTGTGTGTGAAATAATCGGGATGTTAAGAGCATTCCATGGAATATAACAAAAAGTGTATCTCGAGCCGGTTTCTCAAACGTACCTACCCCACCTTTAACTGTAGAAAATGTAATTATTTTCCCAATTTAGAGAAATAATTTCCTCAAAGATTCCTGACATTTTAGTGGTATACTTGTTGACGTCTTATCATTGTGTCATAGATTTTGACTTTGTTGCGTAATTTGATTTCCTGTGCTGCTTAAACTTGTCAAACTGCTTCAAAACATTACAATATGTGCTACCATTTAATCAGGTCCAGAAAAACCCTTCATAAGGCGTGTGAATTGTTGTAGTTATTAGATCCCAACATGGTCTTTTCACTGATTTGAGCTCATCGAGAGTACCCCTCTGCAGGCCTTTGGGACTATGGCATGGTTCACTCGCTGCTGATGAGGGGGTGCTCTGGTTGGCTGTGGGGCATCTGGTTCCACCACCCGCCAGCGGTGCATAATTAAGCCCAATTTCCCCGACGGTACAGCTGACATGCGCCAGTCACTGCTGGGCTCGGTGCCCTGGGCTAGACTAATCCCCGGTGTGGTCACACTGCTAATAGCTGCAGGGTCAAATCTGTTTATTTGACACCCGGTTCACACTCACCTGGGTTCTTATTGGCATCATCCTAAGACTGCAATTTGCCTCTCCTGTTCCCCAAGCCCAATAAATAAATATGTAATCGTATATCATGACTTTTTGCTCCACCGGAAATATTGTAGGACATTTGGGAAATAGAAACATTTTTAAATACCTGCTGTTGGTAGTCAACCTTTTGACGCATGATACAAATTGTGCACTAAGTATTTGCTCTGTAAGGCTCTGAAACGTGTTACTCTGCTTAGTCATAATATTTAGCAAAGATAAGCTATCAATCATTATTATCATATGATGCATTTCTGCTTTTCTACATGCTTACCGGTCCATTATTAGTGGATGTGAATCAAATGATCAAAACAGACTTGATTTTATGAAACTGAGAGATCCCTATTTATTAAGCCAATTGAGTTGATAGTTTATTTACATGGTTTGAGGAATAACAAGCTCAGAACAGATTATTCTGTGTGCGCATGTAATGACTGAGCTCCATGACATTTGGAATTCAGAGTAAAACACAGTGGAGATTTATGTTCAAGCCCACATATTTTGGAAATTACTGTCTTTTCAGAATGCCTCCAGTATGTGTGACTAACACCAGCAGACTGAGAACCGCAGTGACGCGTCCTAAAACCCGGATGTAAACTCCTTCCGGTTCCTTCGTCCAAAAACCAATGCAATTTCTCCATAGGATTTTGGAAAATACCTGGAAATAAAGTCTGAGGTTGAAACACATTTAAGAGACGGATCACGTTTTGTTCAGCCGGATAATCTCCTCATGTCTATCCTACTTTTATAATTTTTGAATCATAAATCTAGTCGCAAGAAGCAAAATGCTAACGTTATGCTATAAAGGAACTACAGCAGGGTCGCTGCTTCAACGTCACGCCAACTTAAGATCCATATTCAAAGCTACAGATTCAAAATGGTACAAGTTGAAGTGTTTGTTTGAACAGCTTGCAGGAGGCAGGGACTTGCTTTCAAGCAGAACAGGGCAAACTAACTTAGCGGGAGTGTTTTACGTGTTCGGTGTAATGACGTAAAACGGCCTGGACAACTTCTGTAGTCCTATTCAGCCACTTGTTAACAACCATCGTTTTCAGACACGTAAACTCTTCAAAAATCACCACTGCTGATGTAATGTCGTAGAACAAAACGTGATCTGTCTCTTCAATTTGTGTCAAACACAGACCTTATTTGGAGCTATTTTCCAAAACCCTATGGAGAAATTGCATTGCTTTTTATCGAAGGAACCGGACGTGGTAAAAATGCTAACTTACTTTCGGGTTTTAGGACGCTGCGGTTCTCTATGCAGAGAACACATAAAAGAGGGGACATGTTATTATCCGTCCTCCTCGTTGGTACTGGCCGGGCTTTGTACAACACAGAATTGCAGCCCCCCAGAATCTTTCAAACTCCAGCTTCATCCCGTTGATATTCCCTCAGGGAAATTAAGGATTAGCTGAGCCTTTCAAACCGGAATTCCTCAGTCAGTTAGCATGAATGTGCCCCCTCCCAAACCAAATCAGCTCTGTTTTGCCCGTTGCCCCGCTATGGGCCTAAGCCCTGTCCCTCAGTTAGGTTGGTTGTGAGCCGTAGTAAGAGGATGAAGGATTGTGGAGCACCACTCTGACTCATGCCCTTGGGTGCCATGCTGCTAAAAATGCTCAGAGGACATTGCACTTAAAACTGCTCCTACAGGCAGCGGTGCTTATAGCAAGTTCATTCATGACGGCGAATAATTGCATTGAGCAGACCTCTTTATTCCCTCTGCATGCAGATGATTGTGATTGCGTTAATTAACATCCATGTCCCAGATTAGAGCTGTGATATTAGAAACCAGAGTGACATCATGCTGTGGTTTGTGATGCATTACACCCCTGTAGTTTATATTTGTTCATGTGGCTGATGTGACACAATGTCTGTGTCTGTGAGTGGCATTTTTAGAACTTCTGGCAGTGACGCATCAGAATCATGACTGCAGAAAAGCATCATATATTTTAACCTTTATTGTAGATTTTCTTTTTAAATTGCTGACCTTGACTGTCAGATATGTCCCATGATCCATCTGTCTGAAGGGAATTGTGTCTTGTACAGATACTTTAGGAAGTAGAAGACATAATACAAGATAGGTTGACATTTGTACTGCAATAAAGCACAAAGTAAATGACCTAATTCTGACACGACATGTTCCCTCACCCATGGCGTGATTTCTTGCATTTCTAGTCGTTACTGCCCGAATTTCTTTCATTCTTCATTCATAGTGGCCGCTCTGTTCATGTTTATGTTAATTTGTTTATAGGCTTTTTTGCTGTAAGCCGTTACATAACTCTTTATCTAGGATAAGCAACTAGAGGTCTGTTTCTGTCTGAGTTTTTCCTTTTGATGTTTTCAGCGTCCATTGCATACCAAGGCAGTCCGGCAGTACTTATAACTACAAATGTAGCCACTGGCTCGGCAAGAATGGAGAGGAAGTGTGTTTGTGTCATGCCTTAATAGCTGACATAATCGCAACTCACACATTTCCCCCCTCACTGACAGAAATATATCAATTCCCAGCATTTCCTCCCTCCACATTTCCCACTCTAGTATTTCCTCCTAGCACGTCTTGCTTTTGATATCCCATGTCTTCACGGCTTCCGGACTTTTTGAGATGAGACCCAGAAGGCCTGCTGAACGAAATAAACGGCTTAGGTTGTGACTAGTAGAGAGATGCATCCCAGTGTGTCTGTGCTCCGTCAGCGTCATTGTTCTGCAGGCTATGGAGTCCTCCAAGACACTTATTTAATGAGACGGCTCTGACTGTGTAATTGCAGGCTGCTCTGAGAGCTATTATGGGAGATGTATTTTAGGGGGGCAAAACAGCCATTACTGCGACAAAAACGAGCCGAATGTGTGTGAAACACATTCACACAGTAGCACTAAAGCTGACACGAGGAGGCTGAGCATCCTGCTGCCACACCTTTGACACATGGATACATTTATAGTGTTCATGTGAGTCTGTTTAACTCCTGGAGTTTTGTTTTCACTCTGAAAGGATTTGCAAATAATAATAATAATAATCCTTATATTTATTATAGCGCTTTATCAAAGACTCTCAAAGCGCTTTACAAATACACATTACACATACAGATCATACATGTAATGGTCATCTACTGTGGACAATACCCACAGGAGCAAATGCGGGTGAAGTGTCTTGCCCAAGGACACAACGGCCTGACGCAGCGGGGCGGGAGCGGGTTTCGAACTGGAGTTCCCCAACGCCCCCTTGATCTGATGATCAAACGCACAGACCACTGCGCCACCCGTCCCAATCACCCGCACTGCTGTTCTTTTTCCTCCTAGACTTCCCTCCAAAGGCTTTAATCATAGAAATAACTTAAACATCCAAGTCACTCATAATTTATGAAGCTATCCTAATTTTAAATCAGTATTTTGCATTGGATTTGACGCAGCGTTCTATAATATATCCAATGTCAGATATTTGGTTCACTCGTGCTGGAATTTCCGTGTCCCATGATTTATTTAGGATGTGTTGAGGTCTTTTAGAGAGCCTCACTTCACAGTCCTGGCACTCTGTCTCACCAGGCATCCTTTAGCCTCTTCAATGACTCCCTCCATCTCCCTCTACCGCCACATCCATCATCATTCTCCTTCCTCCTCACCACAACGCTCTTTGCAAATTAAAAGAAACAAACCAATGTGATCCGACAGAAAGAGATTGCTGGTCTAATGCTAGCCTATTTTACACTTTACCCCTTTAACGCTTGATGTGTCCGTCCAGATGGTTTGTTTGTTGTTGCTTCTACTGCATAACAAAAGCCTATTCTGCTTTGCCAAGAATAACTAGGCGAGGTGGCATGCAGTTACTGTGAAAGAGACACAATTAGCTCATCTTGGCTGCTGCTTGGCACTGATAGCTTCTCTTTGACTTCCTGGACTCCTGACGCTGCAGCTGGCTTCTGCTTCTTCATTCCTGTCCTCTCACATGTTTTTAGAGAGAGAGAGGGAGAGGGCATGAATGTACGCCCCCACCTGTGTGTTTGGGCTGCTGTGAGAGGACAGGGGCCCTGAGATAACAATCACAACAGAATCAGTCACACCGACAGTAAGACTTTACAGAGGGATAGGCCAGTGTTTGTTTGCCATGCGAGTGTGTGTTGTGTTTTGAAAGCCTAACAATCCTTTCTATTCTTAACAGTATCTGGAGAGGTCCCAATGTGAATTGTGTGGACAGCACTGGATACTCCCCTCTCCACCACGCCGCCCTCAACGGACACAGGTATATCAGTGATGTATAACTCTGGGAATGTACAGAAACTAGGGCTGGGCAATATATAAATATGATATCAATACCCTGTCATAAGACATATTGTCCTTGATTTATGGATATTTTAAGTGTTGTCTTTTCCAGTTTTTTTTTATTGGAAAGTGATGTCATGTTCTGAATTTAACAGACTTATAGATTTTATAGTATGAACTTTACACACTTAGTCAATACATCCAAATAACTGCTGGTTAAATATCCACATGTTCATTGTGTCAATATTTTTAGTCCAAGCATCAATAGTCAACTCTACAACATCGTCACAATATCTATCAAGGATTTGGTAAAAAATATTGCCATATTTGATTTTTCTTCACAACGCCCACTGCTAGTTTCGCCTCCTCTCTTTATGCCCTGCATTATATAGTATTTGAGACAACTGTCCCACTGGGAAAACTTAAAGCTATTGATTTGCTGTTTGCTAAGGCAGTGTGTATTCATTAGTGTGGTTATAAACCCTTTGCCCTGTCCCTTCATTCGTCTGCAGCGAGGTGGTGGAGACGCTGCTACGAAACGAGGCCTTGACCAACATCGCCGACAATAAGGGCTGCTACCCCCTCCACCTGGCTGCGTGGAAGGGGGATGAACATATCGTCAAGCTGCTCATCCACCAAGGACCTTCACATCCAAAACTCAACGAGCAGGTCTGCCGCTGCTTTGCTCTGCTGTGTTCGTGTGTCTTGGTCTCTCGGTTTTACTCTTAAGGTTCCACTTTTAGTTTGTGCTGATAATATCATGAGTTGTGAAACAATGTCAGTACAATGTCCATTTGCTCTTCCTTGTTTCAAGATGTTTTAGATCCTGGTTAATAATCCCAGAACACTCTGCACATTTGTTGGTAGTAGTTTTATAATTACAGTCAATGATTTAGTGAACCGCTATAGGAAGTTACTAATTCATCAACATTGTAGGGAGATAATTCTTGCTAAAGAAATGCCACATGATAGAGATATTTACAAATGTAATAAGAATAGTTCAGCATGGCATGGTCTGTACTGTATTTAAACCAAATGAATGTTGAAAAGTCTGCGACCAGAGTGCATTAACTTGAATGCATCTTGAGTCTGACTTCTACTGTGATGCTGTGAAACTGTGCTTTGATGCCATGCCAGTGTGAGAAGTGCTTGTTTGCCCCTAACCATTTTAACTGTTTTAACTCATATTCATATTTTGTTTGGTTGCTTACTGCACAAACACCTCTGGCCTTTTTAGGATACGGAGAAATGACACTCAATGAGCTCCACAAATGTTATCCGGATAATTCTATCAAACGAGACACGCTCAAATGATCACATAAGCTAGATTCAAAAATGATATGTGTCTTATTGTGTGTCATCTCTCCCTGCCTGTTCATGACATCTGATTGTTTATTAACTTCACCCTGATTTTTGTTGTCTCTTTATTTATTTTGACTCATTTGTGATCATTCATTTGTTCATTGCTTGTCTGAACCAAAACCATTGGCCCATCTTCTCTTCCTCCCTCCCAGAGCTCTGTAGACCATAAAGAGTTCAAACGCTGTGGGCCCTTTGACCCATATATTAATGCCAAGGTGTGTACAGAGTGCTGCGTGAAAACATTTCCTTTTTGAAGTGCTTCTTTGCTTTACTGCTGTGTTGTCTCGCTGTGCTTGGGTTTGGGTTGCTGCTGCTTCTTTCTTGGCCATTCTCCCGCAGATATATGGGAAAGCTTTGTATTTCATTCTCCATTGGTAGATCCCTGTCCTCTGGCTTTCTACTCCGCTTTATTGTAATGTAACATATCTGATATGCCCTTCACTACATAATCTATTTTCTTCATGTTACAATACTGTTGTACCGACCTTTTAATCAGGGTCAGGAATTAGGCTTTAGACAAATAAATGCCCTTTAAAGTTCAGCAGTTGTCTTTGCTCTGAGGGGCAGAGGACAGACAGGGGATGATGTGTGAGGCTAGATGTCCTTTATGCTTGTTGTGTTAAAAATTGAGCAAAGCACATTGTATAATATGCAGCTGAAGTATTACAGTTGTTGGCACCACACAGCCAACAGAAGGAGAACATATTGACTAATAGCAGACCACACTATCAATTAAAGCTAGACTGATCATTATGGTATTAAAAAGATAAACAGTGGAAAGTTGACAAATGGAGAAGCTTACAGGAAGTTCTCGGAAGTATTGAATGCGATGATTGTGCATTGCTGCAAATTGAGTGCACGATAGATTTGTGAAGTGCTGCAATTTTTCTCAACTTCTAGCTACAAAACCCATTTCTAATATTAAACATTAGAAACACAATGTTAAACACATTACACAAAGTTATAACTAACACAATGTTTATTTTTATTTTCAGCCATGTTAGCAGCATGGCTCAAGAGAGAGAAAACACAAATTATGTTATGGAAACATTCATGGTTTGCTGAGGATGAATCATACTGACCTTTCATTTAGCACCATGAGGTTGATATTTGAAGTTTTTAAAGAAATATCTGTATAGCCTACCCATTGGATGTATTATCATGATGTTTGGTACACACACCCTATAATGCAACATCATCAAGTCTAATACAAATAAATAGTAAAATACTAATATTTCCAACAGGATGGGGGGGGGGCAGCCTTAACCGTTGCTGGTGTTAAGCTAGCTAGTTAGCATGCTAACCTGCTTTACTAGTAAGACAGTGAACACGGTAACCCTTGCCAAATGTTAGCATGTTGCATGTAGCATGCTGATGTTAGCATCCTGTTAAAAGCACCGTTGATCATATCAGAGCTGCTAGCATGGCTATAGACCAAAACAAATAATAATGTTAGCTCTATTGTACCAATGCAGATATTCTCAAGTTTAAATGAGTAAAATGAAACTTAGGAAATCAGATTGAGGGAACAAACTTCTACAAAGAAAGACACGTATGAAGCTACTTGCCGTCTAAGGAAAATAGAGTTTAGTCCCCCTGAGAACAGACCCAGCTTTTACTGTTTATCTTTTATTTATCTATATTTTCTGGAGTGCATACCGTGTTCAGTTGCTTTATATTTCACATGCTCATTGCATTCAAGGAAAGCCCCAATCAAAGTGCGTCTACATGAGAAGAATATCCGTTCAGCAGACACCGCAGAGCTTCACAGCTGGAGCAGTGAGTGGTGCTAACATGTTGGTCACTTCATGTTTTCCTTTCAGCTGGCAGAGCTGGAAACCCTCCCCGGCCTGTAGATAAAGCTGAACACTATTTTTGAACATTGTCGCATTTCCCCTGGACTAATCTTCTTAGCGCTTGGATTGGAAAGCTGGCTTTCTTTAATGCAGCTATATTTTGGAGTAGGAATTTCCCTGCAATGGTTGTCATACCGTCTTTTACATTTGAGTAAATGTTATGAATTCAACGTTGAGTCTTGTTATGGTTTGCTGAGATTATAGATGATGTCTTAATGTAAACATTTCAGGATAGTTTGGGGAGCACTACCTGGTCACAACTCACAAGCCTGAATTATTGAAGCCTTGTTATGAATAAATCAGAAAGATGGATACAGTGTGGATGCTCTGGTTCATGGTTGATCATGTGACTTGGTGGGCGGGGTGCATCCTGCCTCCCCTCTCCTCACACTCCAGTACCAGAGAGCCATGTCAGGAAGAGGAGGAAGATGAGGAGGTTTTCAGTGTACCAGTCTCTTTGCATTAGCATCAAAGAAAGATTTCCACTACATGCTTGTCTGTGTGTGAGTGTGTAAATGGGTGTGTTTGCTCCTCCCTCTCTTCTCCCCACCTCCCCGGTTTGTGCTTGCGTTGCTGAGGAAAAAAAGAGGTGGGACGTTGTCATAGTAACAGTGTCACGGTACAGTGGTGGTGAGTGGCCCAGTGGAGACTGAGATGTGGTGTTTGTGCAGAGTGAGCCTAGCGCTGTGTGATGAGGCTGAAAGTGGGTCTGGGAGTCATGGATAGGTATATATATCTTCAGAGACACCGGAGGAATCAGAGTGGACTTATTATTCCAATTCTCCGTCATCCTGGTCCAGGAAGACAGCCAGACCAATGTTTATTCATTATGTCTCTGTGCTATCTCCTACTAATAGTTTTGGGGGCTGGTTGGCCGCTTTAATCTTTCAAACGCCTCGGTAGAGGAGAAGTATCCACTCAGACTGCAGGCCTGACCTGGACTGACCCCAGCGTCTGAACACTGGGTTTATGCAGGTTCGGTTCATACCAAGCTGTAGACACTGAACATTTAATGATTGGTTCTGTAACTGATTAGTCAGTTACAAAAAGGAAAACTATTCGTGTCGAGATGAACAAAAAAAACGAAATAAAGCAGCACATTATCACATTTGAAGGATTTGAAAAATGACCAAAATAATCATTATCAAAATAGTAGATGAGAAATGTGTAGTTTTCTAGATCCAACTCCAATAACATGACAATACAAAATAGTCCGTAGATTACTCCACAATAAATAATAATCAGCAGTTGCAGCTCTAGTTAACTCCCTCTCATGCCATATGGTATTTTTTTCATGAGGAATAATCTCATTTAAGGAATGATGGGTGTATGATGATCTAATCATTATCATAATCTGTTATCTTGGCGGTTGGACTCGAGATTTAACATTTGAAATGGTTGAAACTCATGTAATATGAAACAAAATTATATGGGAAGTCAGGCTTCTGTATAGCCTAATGCACATCTTGATTGACCTCTTTTATGTTGATGAACATACAGTGTGTATTACTCCTTAATAAGATATAGCCCCTAGTCTGCCCGGACTCACATCACGCGACCTCTCACCAAGGCTTCATTTTCATATATAGGTCACATGTCTAATGCAATATATGTTTAGATCACGTCCTCTGACCCAGGCTCAGATGTCTTTGCCCTTAAAGTGAACTTCACCATGTGCTCTAAGTAACCCTGGATACATTCGAATAAAGTAGTTTAATCTGAATAAACTATGTATATACTGCATATATGGTATGCTCATATTGAGACAGGCATTGGATGGTATGTGCTTCTGTCACGCTCGGTGTCTCAGAGGGCTGAAGTTGGAAAAGTTTCTGATGGCAGCAGCAGAAGTAATTTCTTTAGACTTGGTCACCTCATTATCAGTAGTGCAGTAGAGTTTCCCTCCTTCCTCTGGGAGCGTCGCTCGCAGTCTGCCAGCGCGCTCATTTATCCCCTCTGTCTGTCACTTCAGTGTCCAGCTCTTCCCTCGACAACACCATCACCCCCCCCCCCCCCTCCCTTTACCTTCTGCTCCCTGCTCGTCCTCCAAGACTCCTTCTCTGTCGTGCCAAGAAATGGCTGGAGCCCATTTGAGTAGTCCTTCCGGGGACATGTTGTTATTTAACGGAAGGACCAGGATTTCTCCATTGTCATGCATTCTCATTTGCACATTTCAGGGTGTGTCTTATTTGGCAGTTGGGGCCATTTGTTACTGGAGGAGGAGAGTTTCAGGAGCAGAGATGCTATCTAAGACCCTAAAGGCCTTTTAGTTATTTGTGTTTGGAAAGTCCCATTTAATCAAGGGGAATATAAGGAGGTAAACTAATATGTCCTGTAAAAAAGAGAAAAAGTCCACTGTACAGAGAATTACAATCTGTGGCAGGAAGCCAGTGAGACATTCATCTCATTAAAGGACTGTAAGGTCTGTTAACTCAGGAATGCGTGACAGCTTCTAAATAAAAATCCACCATTAGAGTCAGCCTTTATATGATTGTTGCTGTGGATTTAATGAAAAGAACACTTTAGGAATTCACGAGTATTTACTGGGCTTTTAAACCAATGAAAAAGTACTTGGGCTGCAACTAAAAAACATCTCATTATTGATGATTCTGTCTTTTTTTGCTTTAAATCTAATTTGATGTCCTTCAGTTTCCTTTGTTGTCCTCCAGGCAAATATATTTAGTTTAAATAAAATTGTCAGGCTTAACCAGCTAATGTTTACAATGTCTGCTTATTAATCAACTTAAATAAATCACATTGTATAGCTGTAGCTTAATTTGTCTGTCAGTTGATAATCATTTGAATAATTAAGAAAAACATTATAATTAGAAAATACAATAAAAGATGTTGACTGTAACTACTTTACCCCGCCCTATTTAGCATTAGCAGGCAGTATACAAACATTAAATGAAGTGTATATTGTAACAGATACATGGCATTATTAATGGATGCATGCATCAGGATGCCAGATCTGTCAGTGGACATGGGCATGCGGCGAGGATGGGCAGCCCGTTGGCACACTAGCTGCAACAGCTGCTCAGCCCACTCCTCCACCACCTCCTCCCACCACCACTACTACTACACCACCAGGGGCCAGGCTGACGTAACCGCTGCCAGCCCGCACCTCACGTGATGGAGGTCGCTAGTCAAACCGTGTTACTGTCTCTCAGCCCCAGGTTGTGAGAATCACAACATCCTCTGTTCTCCCTGTCACCGTGTGGCTCTTTCCCCGCTCGCTGTATTCTGCAGCATGAACACAATGCAGTTTAATCTCCAGATGTTCCTGGTTAGAGCAGGGTTTACCAATCAGCAGTGCCGATCTTAATCTCTTCTTGTTTGACATGTACTGAGGTCTAAATCAGGGTGATGCTGTCTGTTGCGCCACGGCAAAGAGCAGACAGGATTTTCATAAAAACACGTTCTGTCCAGGAAGTCTTGGCTGTGCTGTATGAATTCTAATCTCTTTCCCAGCAAGACTGCAAGTCATTGGTGCCATTTTGTGTAATAGCCTTCAGAGCTCTGTCTTGTTAGTACATGATTGTGTGACTGCTCACACCGCCTGTAGAGGAGATCAGGCTGATTCAGTTTGTCTATACAGAGTCAGATTATGCTGTAACACAAGTCTTCTTATACAACCAATGTAAAAGTTGCTACGCTAAATATAATTTAGTGTAGCAATGTTTTGAAATTAGATTGATATTTGCAGCAGGGCTATGCTAAAATCAGCTTTCAAACCAAGCTACCAATGTTTAGTTCCTCTTATGTGTTTTAGTAACTGTGCAACTCATGCATCAAGAATGTAACCTATTTAGAGAGGATTTTAGGTTTTTCTTTTTAAAGCAGTATATCCAAAAGCATGTCTTTCAAGTTTCAATACAATTATCGTAACTGTTGAAGAAATCTTGCAACTGCAAATGCTACACAGAAAGTGTTGCCTAATTAATGATGCTGACATTATGACGTGGCAGTTTCAAAGCAGTGACACATGACGGGACTCTCCTATTAGTCAACTTAATTGTCAAGCTTTCAGTTTGTGTGTACAGCCATTTCGATAAGACAAACTTTGCATTGACTTACATCTAAATACGCTCCTGGTCTTCCCCTTTACAATTGTCTTTTATAACCAGTAGGTGAGCAGATGATGTTTGTCAAAAGAACATGTATTTAATAAAAAAAAAACATACATCCAAAAATCTAAACTCAAGTGATGGAGGGGGTCCGTGGGTTGTTTTGGAGTTTCTGTAGAAGCCTAGCATCAGAAGACCCGTGTGAATAAACGTAGCTTGCGTGCGAGGCGAGGCTCGATGTCTCAGCACTGCTCATTCCTATCAGTGAGTCAAGTGGCTAGTCATCCATGTTTAATACGATCAGATGCTGGCTGACACACAGCCGTGGAGCACTGACCATAACACTGGCAGGGGAAACACTATCTTAACATGATCATAGGCACTGAGCTCAAGAAGGCGCCTTGTGTTGCACTCCTGTCAGACTGTGTGAAAACGCTGGCTGTTTAGTTTCAGTGTTGGAGTCAATTGTGTTGGTTGTTGTATGTATATCATTGTATCCTAGATTTACCTGGATTACTGTTGAAGCAGTAGACCTGCATGTTTGAGGAAGTGAATCAGGCTGAAGTCATCACAGCAAATCTCTCTAAAAAGCAAATGCTTGATGGTTCGTCACAGATGAAAGATGACATGATCTTTTACTCCGCAGTGAGGCCATTTGTCTATAACAGTGCTTGCACAGAAAAGCAAATGTACAAATGCATCTAATGAAACCGCCCAGGCAGTGAAACTGAATTTGCATTGCTTTAGCTCTCAGAGAAAGGCAGCTTTAAACCCTGTTTTTTTCCATTTGTTTTGTTCACTTGAGTTCACCCAAGAGGAGAGTATTTTTCTCCAGCCTTTTGATAAGCAGGTGTCGTTTTGTGTCTCTAAGCTCCACCTCCTCTCTCTCTGCTCAAGCTGTGACCTGCTTTGCCAGTGCAGTACAATACTCAACCTCTCGAAATCCCACTTTCTCTCTGTAACAATGGAGGAGATACCTGCTGATCCCATCTGGCGCAAGGTTCTTCACAGAGTCTGCTGACACCTGTCTTAAACTGCCCTTGTTGCCCCCTCCTCATGATGTCCTGTCTTCAGTGGCACAGCTGGCACGCTCCTATGGGAGTCGCTCAAACTGGCATCGTGCATGTCCATGTGGGGGCCTCTCGTGCCAGCTGTCAGCCCTTTGTAGGTGGCTCTGTGGGTCTGGAATGACCCACTCTCGGAGCATGTGTTTCCACAATAACACTGGCATTATCTGCCACTCCCACCCCTGCATAATATGTGAATAGAGCTAAAGATCTGTAGGGTTGAATAGGCTGTATTTTTTAAAGATGGCTGAGCATTTGCAATTGTGTCACACTGAGAGATTCAGAGCAGTGATTGTTGCTGTTTCCCTCTCATATTATCTTCTACGATAGCAAGGAGGTTTTTCTGTGTTGGACTACGGTTCCCACGTGTCTAGTTACAACCCAGCAGCACAGTCGTAATTATGACTATCTGTGTTGTCATTGTGTGTTAGTTTGAGAGAGTATTCCCACGCCATGCCTCAGTTCAGCTCCTGGATTGCAGGGTGTGCCCCCTGCTGGTTGTTCCTGATAGAGGACATCAGCAGTGCTGGAGGATCGCAGTGTCCATTAGACATTGATCTTGTTGCTGCATGCGACTCATCGGATCCAATAAGCACCACTTACTGAGTTTACACTAATTACTACTTTTAATTGCTGTTTGTCGGCTAGTCTTTTAGCTTGTTGTTCTTCAATGAAGAGTGTGGAGGTGATTCAGCTTTGTGCATACATGATCATAATGTGAACCTTTTAACATGAAGGACAACAGTCAATGTCTCGCTCTTTATTGGGTTTTGTATACTAATCTTTTACAGAGTTTGCTATTTTCCGCTCAATTCCAGTGAGTCAGTGTGTTATGCACAGCATTATTGAGTAAACTATAGTGTCAGGCAATAACCCAGGTCACTTCCTGCATTCCCCATCTCTAGAAACTCAACAGTCACACATTTGCACACGTGGTAAAATGCGACACTCATCTTTTCCCCTTCATCGTCTTGTTTCTGAAACTTCCATGACTGTCGCTTACTGTGTGCTCTGATACGTGAGCACAACAAGTGTACCATAACAGCTACAGTCTATCTTGACAGGGATTCTTTTTTACAATACAGCTATACAACACATATGTATTGCCCAAGAGGGTGGACATGTGTCCTCCGGTCACCCAACACAAATAAACATGGCATAGAAGCAGACAAGTAGTGAGTAAAACAAAGCGTCATAACGTAGAAAAAACCCTTCATGTCTGATGCTTAAATATACTCATTCATTTGAATGTGTTACGAATAATGATGACAATTGGGATGAAGGACTTCTTCTTGTCTTTTGACTAAAAATGTTGAGTCAATGGCTGTTGGGGTTTTGCCAGCAATGTTCTTGCCATTGACACACTCCTAACATTTTTAATTGTGCCAGGTCTCATTCTTTGTAACTACACAAAGCCAAAGACGTTCTGACACTTAAGAGGGGCCGTGTCTCTGTTAATTCCCCACCTGCCTGGGTGCCTCAGCCCCCCCCCCCCCCCCCTCGCCCCCACGGCCCCTGGCTCTCACTGCCATCCCCAACACCTGTCCTCATTAGTCCATGCATGTCTGCCAGTCCCCACCCCCACCCACTCTCCACCCACTCTGCCAGATATTCCCCCAGGCCTCACTGTGTGCTTTATCGTTATCGGTGCTATTTCATGACCTTTTTTGATTAAAAAAGGTCATGAAATAGCACCGATAACGCCACATTAGCAGATTTGCTAATGTGGCGGGCTCTGTGCGCTGATGGGGTTCACCTCACAACGACTCCGCTGAGTCACCTTTTTCCTTCCTCTTTAACAACCATGACAACCCATCTCTCCTGATCTCCTTTATCTATTTGCCACTTTGTTTCTTGTGTGTCCTGTGCTGCTTCTCACCGTCGTTCCTACGTCCCCAACAGAACAATGACAACGAGACGCCGCTGCACTGTGCCGCTCAGTACGGACACACCCGGGTGGTGCAGATGCTGCTGGAGGAGCTGACGGACCCCACCATGAGGAACAACAAGTTTGAGACCCCACTGGACCTGGCTGCGCTGTACGGCCGCCTGGAGGTGGTGAAGCTGCTGCTCACTGCCCACCCCAACCTGCTCAGCTGTAACACCAAGAAACACACGCCGCTGCACCTGGCCTCCCGTAACGGACACCTGTCTGTGGTGGAGGTGCTGCTGGACGCCGGCATGGACATCAACTATGAGGTGTGTGTTTCTCATCTAGAAGTGTGGGAACTTAAAAGCTTCCGTTTGCAAGTGTGTCTTAATATACTGTCATGGCTAAAATCATGTTGGGTAACTTGCAGCACTTCCTCTCACTACTTCCTTCTGAAGCGATGCGATTAAATGTAAACCTCTTAAGCCCTCAGTTTGCACAGGAACCGCTGTGGTATCAAAGCAGCGCCGGCCTTGCTCCCCCTGGTGGGCCCTGTGGCTCTCACTCTGTACCAAACTGTGCCATCCATCTGTCTGGAAATACTTTCCCCTTTGCTCTGCCCTCCTTTTCCTCTGAATCAAGGATGCAGAGTATATTCAATGTCCTTCAGGCCTTCCGTCCTGTAGGTTTCAATTATCATGGCCCTCTGAGCTGGAAAATGATCTGCTTTGATTTCTCAACCACATAATTGCTAGTATAGGAGTGGACTGGGTGGTGGGCTTGAATCTGGTACTTGCCACACACTGTTCAGGGTTCAACACTTGGCTATCAACCAGGCATTAGCCTCAGGTTGCCGGAAACCGTTACTGTCATGCCCTTGCTGAAGTTTTGCTGTCGGACTCTTCTGAAAATAGCATAAGGGAATAAGCATGTGCCTGCATTTTGAGAACGATCATATTTGTGTCACACACTGGTGTTAATCTCAACTCTCTGTTTTCTGCACAGACAGAGAAAGGCAGTGCCCTCCACGAAGCTGCATTGTTTGGGAAGACAGATGTGGTACAAAGACTTCTCAGTGCAGGTCAGACTTCAGCAAGCAACATCTGCTCTTAATAACCACAGCATCTACGAAGTAAATTAGATTCAAACCCACACATAACTCTGCACTGTTCCTGTTGCCATTCGTCAGGTATCGACGTGAACATCAGCGACCAGAAGGGCCTGACAGCGCTGGACACTGTCAAGGACATGCCCTCCCAGAAGAGCAGACAGATAGCTGCTCTCATCCTAGGTAAACACCACATGTACAAAAAGAAATGGGGAACTGTGAAGGGAAGTGAACTACTTATTTCACTTTTAGCTGCTGTGATACAATGTCCTGTTTGTCTGTTGCAGGTCACATGACTGGAAAACCCCCTGACATTGACCTCCCCCCTCCACCAATCCCTCCGCCTCACGAGAGTCCCTGCCCCCGTAAAAAGAGTAAGAATTACCAGATGTTAGAAAAAGCTGAGTGTTGTTAGCTATGTTTTAACACAGACTAGGAAACTGAAATATAGGGTTTACCTTTTTTCTGTTCAGCTAAGAACTGCATGTGTCTGTTAACACTTGTGTTCTAGGTGATATGGACAAGGTGAGTGAGCTGATCTCTGGGCTGGCCCCGGGGCCCGAGGAGGAGAGTCCGTACGAGGCTCTGTTTGAAGCCACTTCCTGTCACTCTCTGGACAGCCTCACCAGCGGCAAGTCTTCTGACCGGGACTCTGGGCGGCCGGACAGTGAAGCTGGCAAGGTCAGCAATTGTTCAGCCAAAACCCACCTTCACACACACAAGCAAACACACACATGCAGGCCACATGGATAGCTTGTGAAAGAGTTTCATATGAGGTGAAGTGCAGAACTCCCACTAGAGGGTGATAGTGGTCTTCTTTCCACTTGACAGGGTCTCAAACCCCTCCAGCATTAAACCTCTTGTGGTACACAGTGAAGATGTAATTCATTGCTTAACTTAGTTCTTGCAATATATTAATGAATAATAATTAATTTGATACTATGTATATATTTATTAGGTCTTATCATTTGTATCTTTTGCAGAAAGATCGCTTGGGCCACTCGTTACATCCTTGTCCGGGTCATGAAGAAGAGGTAAGCTTAAAAGTGGGATCTGACATCATAAAGCCAGTACAAACTTGTTCCCATTTTCAACCACATATTCTGACATGTGCTGTGTTTAGCTGTGTGCATGTGAGAGTCATGGCAGGACAGCTTTTCAAAAGGTTAGTTTCTCTAAGACAGGGGTGTCAAACTCAAGGCCCGGGGGCCAAATCCGGCCCGCGACTTCATTTTATGTGGCCCCGCAAGAGCTTGCAAAGAATATAATACGTTTATTATATGGTTACATGCCACTTTACAGAAGTAGGTTGCCCATAAACTACATGTCCCACAATGCATCTCGTTTTGTGACATGCACACTGAAGAGACTTCTGCTTTCAGACGTAGTTAATGACTAAGTTATTATCCTATCCGATACTAATCCAATTCAGAGGCAATAATGTAATGTAACACATTATTTTATATATATATTATATATTTATATAATTACAACCGGCCCTTTGAGTGCAACCTTTATGCAAATGTAAAGCAGTCTGACCTCAACTGTGGCTTCTCATAGACACTGCGCTATTAAAATACCTTTTAAGGCATTGTATTTTTAAGGCAAAACCTTTTCCATCCCTCTATTTTAGTCCCGAAGGACGTAGTTGGATCATAAAATATAACAATCTGTCCAAGTTGCATTACATTTTCTTTTCACCTTGTCACTTTCTCCTTGCCTCCACTCCCTCGGTGCCTCTTTCTACAGGCTCTGTATACTAACAGCAGTATTGATAAGAGAGGCGAGCCGGTGGAGGAGGATCACACGTATGAGTTGCTGCTGACCGCTCAGACCAAGCACGCATCGCCCTGCCAGGACTCCCAATCCAATAAAGGTAATTGTGTGTTTAAAGTATAATCCAGCCGGGAAAAATATGTGCACATCCAGTATGCATTCCTTTAAATTAGATTGTTTTCCCCTGGGTTAACTACATACTCTCACTACTGCTTTGCATACCAGTGACGCCTCATTCCTGGCAGGATTAAAGCTGAATTTGCAAAGAGCTGGTTCCTTTTAACCCAAATACTTCTTTAATCTCCACTGATGCAGTCAACGGACCCTGAATGCATTCCTCTCCGAACCACAAAGGCCACCTGCACACACATGGTCAACCTTTGCCACGACTGTGTTTGCCGTACATGAGCAGCAGTTGTGCCTGAGGAATGGCACTGCATGTAATTGGATTAAATGGGATTAAATTAGGTGGCCATTTTGATTCATGGCTGTTAATGTAGATGTTTTAAAACCATCCCCTTGGGCCCGCCGGTTTACTCAGCCTCACTAGTCTCTTAAGAAAACGTCACTGAGCGGAAGGGTTGGATTTTAATCGCTGATGTCATCATGCCTCCCCCTATGTGGATAAATGATGGTGTTAGAAAAAAAGGGATTCTTCACTGTCCTGCGTCATCGTGGAGAAATGTTAAGCGATTACTTCCTATCTGTTTTAAAACGGCTTTATCCGGTCAGGAGACCCAGCGGTGTTTAAATGGCAAGGAGGAATTCTGTTTGACTGATATGTCGCCATGCATAATACATGGTTTTATTATACATCACTTTTGCTTACCCCTAGCATAATGTCTGTCCTGACAATCAGAAGGAGCAATGCAACATTAACATATTGAGCAATGGGTCAGGACAATCTTTCGTCTGCCCAAACTTTGTCCTAACTCAAATGTTTTCTCCTCAGATGAGAACACCGCCACACAGTCTTCCAACAGTGTCCTACCTCAGGTATTTAACATTCTTCCTTTTATACTTCTCATATGTTTCACGCCTTTAACCCTCAAAATCCTCACTCGCGCCTGCAGAGCTTTGCACGGTCAGATTCCTGCTTATGTGGCCGACTTAATTCACCCTTATAGCTCAGCCCGCCCACTCAGGTCTCACAGGCAAAATGTACTGCCTGTCCCACGTACCCACCTTAAGACCCGCGGTGATCGAGCGTTCGCAGCTGTGGCTCCTAAATGATGGAATACTCTGCCTGCTCATCTACGGTCTGCGGAGTCTGTTGACGCTTTTACAACTTAAAGACATTCCTGTTTGGGCAGGCGTTTGGGTAACCGGTGTGCCTGATTTTATTCCATTTAATACTATGTTTTTATTTTGTTTGTTTTTAAATTTATTTGTACGTTTTGTTTTATTGTGTCTTAATTATGCTCTGGTGCTTTTATGACTTCTTAACATGTGTTTTGTGGGTTCATTGATCATTGTACGCCTCTTATGTTGATTTATAAATAAACTTCACTTACTTACATCAAAGAGTAATTTCGCGTTTGGCAATAGCTTTTGTCTCATCCTTTAATGCCTTCCAGTTGCAAAATCCTTTAGTAAATACTTCTGCAAGTTTTACAAAACACATATGGATGGAGTTTTAACAGTCAGAACAGCTGCAACTTGAATTAAATATCTGGAGCATGACCACACGACCGCAGCAGGTTATATAATGAAGATGAAGGTCTCCTCACAGTCACAGATTGAGTCATATGTCAGCAGTAGGCAGAAGTCGTCTTAAACTAGCCCTCATAACTGTGCCTGTGCAAACCCGCCTGTTCTATTTATTGTCCTATTATATCTTATCTTATCACCTTTTCCGAATGTATCAGCCAGTTAGCGGTTTTATTATTGCTGCCTCCCACCCACTACCCCGCCTGCTGCCCACAGTATCTGCTTGCATCTTTTATTTTAAGCTCCTATTGGATTAGCTGTGCTCCCCGGCTGCCTAATCATAATAAATGATAAGTGTCCTCTCTGCTCTAATGTACAGCCTGGTGAGCCAAGCTACATTATGGCTGAGGTGGGCAAACCAGTACTGCCATGACGACAAACAATAGGATATCATGTTATGCTAATCTATTAGAATCAGACTCAGAATACCTTTATTAGTCCCACAGAATGGAAATGTTCATTGTTACAGCAAAAGTAAAGAGGCAAAATATTAATTAACAGGCATGCATTAAATATTTGAGAGAGAACTTACACGAATTACAATAAGTAGATTAACAGTATTTAAAAAATGTAAATAAGTGTAGCATGTAGAAGTAGAATGATGGCAACCAGATAACAGTATAAAGTATTGCACAGTTATTACAGATTGTGTTACAGTAGTTAAATAGTTGAATAACTAAAAGATAGCAGCCAGTAGAAAGAAATTGTAAACCGGTATATACAGTTTATATATAAGCTAGCTGAAAACGTAGCCATGGCTTTTAGCGTATTCCCTGCATATGCTTAAATGATTGTGTGTGGGTGTACATTACAATACATTTTGATTGGCAGGTGTAAGTTAACTATTTTTCTGTTTCTGACCCACTTTAGCGTAAACCCTCTGCCCCAAACGACCTCAGAGCCCAGAGCAAGACGAAAGACACCCTGCACCCTCCCGGACGGTCGAGCCCACGGACACCAGGAGGTGAGTTTTGACGTCACAGATTTTGTGTAACCTTATAATGAACGAACAACTGCTGCTGGCGATACTGTGAGGGGAGAGCAAAGATGGACCGGACACTTCAGACTTGGAGAAACACAACCAAGCATGTCAATGAAATGGGAGAGGAGCATTGAGGGTGCAGGGTGAGCTGGCAGGCTTGGATTAGCACTGTGAGGAACGCATTATTGGCATTCTGGAGCAGCAGAGCGGATTTGACTTGTCAGGCTGATTGGCATTCCCTGGCAAGCGGTAAAGAATCATTGCATTGCCAATATGAAACACAATTCTTGATCAGATTGTGACATTCCTATCTCAACATCCCGCTTAAAGCTGGATATGCCACGTCATCCAGTCAAGCATGGAGTGGAGGTAAGGGGCAACGACTCTGGATTTTGGCAGAAACACATTCAGATATCTTTCATTGAATAATTCTGAATGTCTGATGAAGAAGCTATTGGATGGTAGGTAAGCATATTTGATGGAGCTCTGGACACCTTTTTCATTATTGTTGTTGAATTATTTCTTTACTGTGGTTGTGAGAAAGAGTCGGAAGTAATTTGGTGCAAAATAACTTATAGATGGGCTGCAGCAACATCGGTTTTAAAGATCTAACTTAACAATCTATTAATCATGTAAACTTTGTGGAACTTATTTAAGTAGGCACACATGGAAATTGAAAAAGGCTTTTCATCCGTGAGCACGTGGTTTCCTGATTGATTCTCATGCGTGTAGTCTCCGTTTGGTGTCATTGCACCTTAATGTTGATACACAGCCATTTCTGATTGGTCTAAGAGTAAATAAATCATTTAAATAGATTTGTATTGTCAATTGCGTGCATATTATTCCTGCATATGTTTTGGCACACGACTTAAGAATAGGTGCTTAACAGCTGGTGTTTTGGGCAGTAAGGGAAATATTAAACACTTCTTAAAGCACGGAAAGCCCTTTATTTCCATTTTCATGGCACATAGTCATGTGTGATACCCGAGTTGTACTCTCTTTTCCCTTTTTTAAAGCCACAAAAACCACACGTCTGTTAATATGGAAGTACCACATTGTTATTATGCACGTCAGCAAGTTAAATGCACCGTTCCCACGTTAGTGTTTTACATAAACATGGACAGCTGCCTGAGTTGAGCTCTTCTCCCGTGGACGTGGTGTTCATTGTGATTGAGGCGATCTGAGCTCTGGTTCCCCCCCCCCGTGAGGACGGTCAGGGACCAGAGCTCAGCGCTGTGGCAGGTGGAGGAGATATGCACAGTCAGCGATATCACAGTGTTTATAATCTGTCACAAACACATTGCTGTCCTCAGCAGGAATCCAGTGACTCCCAACAGGTTTCCACCTCTGCGTCGTGTTTTCATCGGGTTTCCAAAGGACATTTCCCACGAGGACTCATGTCCTATGATTCTCCACAGAAAACAAACATGTGGTTTCCATGGGACACGGTTATGAACAGTGATAGTGAGGAATCAAATCTATCTTTACTCTTTTCTTCATGCTGGATGTGCAGCTTTTACAGTTTTAAGTTCCCTCTAGTGCTATAAAGCACATCGAAAGCTTTGAAGGTTTTTTCTGAAATGTACAGTTGTTTGGATTGCTGGTGTGAAATTAAATACCACAGATTATGCAGAAAGGCTGTAGATGAAAAGCACCTGTCTCCCAACAAAACCATGTTCAACTTCTTTCATATCTAACCAGATGTATCTGTCTAAGTCCCTCAGTGTGTGAGTCTTTTTAAACATTAGTTTCACTTGGGTACATTTACATAATTTAACAAGATGGTATGTTCTTTCATATTTCTGTGTACGCTGTTGAATGTTCAATTCAATTAAAAACCTTTATTTATCCAGGTAAAATCCCATTGAGATCAATGATCTCTTTTTCAAGGGAGACCTGCAGCAGTAGGTTCCACAAGAAGACATAAAAACATAAGCAACAGAACAACAAAATGTGATTATGGGTAGTGACTTGTCCTTTATTGACCGGCATTGTCGATATAAGCATTTGTTTACTCACTTTTCTATAAATGTCCAAACATCATTAAGTCAGCTTTTATTTCTTTATTGACTTTCTGCAGTAGAAGACCGAGGATAAAAATATCTTCTATCAGCAATATTAACAGAGCAGAGTTTTCACAGGCGGAGCCCGCGTTGACTTTGGGGCTGTGTAAACGCTGGATTGACAGCCTGCACTGCAGTGTCTGCAAAACAAACCTGACATCATTATTCAGACATGGAGCCTTCTTGGCCAAATGAAATACAAACACCCCCCCGACTCCGTGGTGACCTCACCCATCTATGAGCTGCAATAACATCGGAATCAGTCTGTGTACTCTTCCAGCATAGTACTGTGTGAGCGGCAGGGGTTAACATCAATGTGAGATTGTTGGAAGCAAGTTGATGTGCTCACAGGGCGTGCACACTCCCCAGCTGCCTCAGAGAGGGTGGGTGTCTGGCTGTGGTCCTGACATATGTATGCGTACACTCACTCTCCTCTTATAACACACACAAACACCCACACACACACATTTCCTGGATGTTCAAGTGTTGAGAAACTTGTGTGAAGGGGAGTGTTGTGGGCGTTGCACTGCCCCGGCAAGGATAATAGGGCCGTTTGGCGGCGTCGGCGTGAGTCTGCGTGTCTAACAGTCGAGTTGTACGCTCCATCCCTTCGATATTACTCCTTCGCAGCCAACTCTTTTGATGTTTGCATTCTTTGAACAGCATGTTGAGTGATGGCAGAGCTGAACCACACATTGCTAGCAGAACATTTGCTCAAACTCTTCTCTGAAGGACAAAGTAAGTGTTGCAACAGGTCAATACTTCTCCTGTGGTGTGAGTGCCCCAGATTCGCTGTCACCAAACACCCTGACCCTGTCACCCTGGCAGAGACAGACCACACACACCTTACAGACACACTCCTTCACCATGTGTCGCAGGGATAATTATCAGGAGTCTGGCTGCGGGAGGATAGGGGATTCAAATTTCCATTCCTGAGCCACCATTTAAGTCCAGAATTAGAAAACAGAAAACTCAGAGGGCTGCTGGTCACTCACCCGGCCGGCAGACGACAACTCGCATCACTGCCGTTCACGGGGAGATTACTGCAGAACCACGCAGACTTGGGGTTCTTCTAAAGCCAAAGAGGATGGCAAAAGCCACTGGCATTCTATGGCTGACTTCATAGTGGAGAAGAGGCTTAGGTGGCAGGAATTCCTCAGGGAGAGGGAGGAGGAAAATCCAATTGTTTTAATTGTTGTGGCTATTAAGGAGTTGTTTTTGTTGAGAAGGCAGCTGATGTAAGTTATTTTTTTCACTTTTTTTACATATTTGAATGTGTGATTGTGGACAGTTATGTGGTTTTTAGCATACAAGTGTAGTCATTAGCTCGTGGGACTTTTCAGTGTCATCTTGGGGAAAATGGAGCGAACAGACGAGGCCCTGTGAGGTAAGGCGAGTCACAATGATGACTAGCTTCAATGACAAAATAAAGGCAGTCAGGCACCAGCAGACGGCTGCAAGCTGTTTGGAATTCTGTTATTTCTCCAGCCAACATACGCCTTCTCCTTGCTCCATCTCTCCTTCTTTTTCTCTCCGTCACTCCTGGTAGGAAACAATTACAGATCTGTTTCTTGGCCTGTGTGGGCGGTTTCTTATTAGCCCTGCTCCGAGGATCTGCCCTTCAGTTAGAAACCTTCTCTCCAGCCCTCACAAACGACTCTCTTCTCTAACTTTCTTTCCGTTCCTCTCTCTCCAGATAACTCCCAGCTCAGCGAGGATCCGGAGGCAGGTGTCCTGGAGCAGTTCACTGGCCTCCTGCACGGATCCTCCCCTGTGTTCGACAGCCGCGAGGAGCCCTTCAGACTTCCAGGTGTCGTGCCATCCAACCAGAGCCAGCCAGAATCAAAGAAATCTGCCAAAGTAAAGGGGGAAGTAGCCGCGGCTTCACCGTCACCTAGCCGTCCCAGTATGGCCGCCATCCTGACAGACTGCGACCCCAAAGCAATTTATGCAACTGTGAATAAGGAGCCCAGAGACTTCGGGGCTGGGGCAGGGTCTTCTGTGAGGATGCGCCCCCCCGGGGACCTGAAGCTGGCACGCAGCCTCTCCAAGTCGGACTCGGACCTGCTCGTGTCGCCCCCTAGTGAGGAGGACGGAGGATTGGGAAACCGCAGCGAGTCGGTTTCCAACTGTAGCACTGGCAAAAAGAGACTCGAGAAATCTCCCTCTTTCACCTCAGAATGGGACGAGGTAAGTGTTACCGTTAGTATTTGTACGTATATAGTTCTGTAAAAACAACTATACTTTGGACAAGGTTAAAGTTTTTAAAGGTGCTTAATAAGTTCAAAAGCAAAAAATATTCATTAATCGAACTGCAGAAAAACTATTGGATAAATGAGAAAACTGAAAAACTTGATACCGTGCAGGAACACAGTCAAAGGACTATGCAGATAAGACACAATAATACAACAACTCATGGATACAGCTTGTATAAAAAGGACATTTTTTATTTAAAATGTAGACTTGCAACATGAATCCAAATATAATATACGTACATTACAGACTATAAATATGTATAAAGTAAAGCGATAAGGGGTATTAAAGTTATGCTTGCAGCAGTGTTTAGAAACAGGGATTTTATACGTAATAATCCTACACTTGTTCAGTTTTGTGTTTGTGTGCATCGTGTGTTGTCTCTGTATACTTATACCGTATAAGTTGTGTGAGAATATTTTCTAGGATTCCTCTTGTGTACAGCAGTGTGTCCCTTTTTTTTTTTTCTCCTGTTTTGACAAAGCCCCACTTGTAAGGCTTAAGTCGGCTTGTTCTAGTGCTGCAGCCACAAGGCATTCATCCACAACAACAACACTTTAGATGGAGTGAGAGCCTCAGTACCGTCCGTCAACAACTCGGTTGATTGTAGTTAACTTCCACAAACTTCCACCGTGTTCCCATTCTGTCAACTCAAAGCCCACCGGTTGTCTTAAGGGGACACAAACGTTCAGTAAACACAATGGCTGATGGAAAAGGTGTTCAAGTAAATAGTGAAGGTGTTTAAATGTCATGTCTCCCAAAAAATGTGTTTTGTTGCTGACGTTGTTCCACGAAGCGTATTGCATCATAGTGAATATTTGACTTGGCATTCATTTAGTGAACGTTTATTTTCTCATGTATGGTTTGTGTTTGTGATCACAGTGGATGTTTAGAACTAAATATACCCCTCCATTCAACACTTTAATGCTTTGTCTGGGATGAAGAGCTGAGCCAGAGAGAGAGGAGATCAGAGGACACTTGAATATGGGGATCAAAAAGGCGGAGAGAGCAAGACAATAGGCAGAGATTTGGAAATTGAGATTCAGAGCGAAAATACAAGCTGCAGATCTGTTCTAAACACTCTGCTGCAAGCGTAACTTTACCACCCCTTATCGCTTTACTTTATAAGTATTTATAGTCTGTAATGTAAGCATATATCATAATGAATTAGCAGGAGGTCATACAAGTTAACACGTCTTCCTTTTTTAGGCTTTTTCCTTCAACACCCATTGTGAGTCGGATTAATGCCATCCTCCAGGGCTCTCAACTGAGCATTGGCACAAGCTTTCCTCTTAGTAATGTTCCCTGACGTTGTTTGTGTTCCGCTCTGTGTCTGCTGCCGACAACATGCCTCTCTCTTACAATTATTGCTACGCCGAGGTGCAGCTTAGTCCGAGAGATGTCTCACAAGTTGTGTTTGTGATGCCAGACCATCAGGAGGAAATCATGGGGCTCAGATAGCGCCGCGAATTCCTTCTTCTCTCCACCGTGAGGAGATTGGGTTGCTGCACAGTGTGTCTTTACACGCTCCTTTCAGAAGTATCCCGCGGAGATAAGAGCAGCTCGGAGGTCGATATCTGTGCTGCTCTGGGCCGTGGTTTGTTCGCTGGTTGTCGGGAATTGTTCTCTTCTTTGACCTCTTCCGTAGCAAAGCGTTCAGAGCAGGGCTGCTTTGTTGTTCTGCATGGGGAAATTAAACAGAATACAAAATATCTCTGCAGTAGTATATCTCGGCTTCTTCTGACCTGTGTTTGGTGCACAACAAACCTGAATGATGTATTATCGCTGCAGCGTTTTGCTTCACTCTGTAATCTTTATGACCTAGACTTTATTGTTGGATCTCTTCTCTAATGATCTCATTTACTCATCTCTACTGTGAGAGTGCAGCTTTATTATTTATGTTGGTTACGTGCAGCCATAAAACTGTGCCAGATGTTGTGTTGATGTTCATTTCATTTCAAACCTTTATTTATACAGATAAATCCCATTGAGATCATTGATCTCTTTTTCAAAGGAGACCTGCTCAAGTAGTTCCACATGAAACATAAAAACATAAATAGAACAACAAAAGGACATCATTCAGCTTCATTTACATAATTATCCACATAAACAGGTACCAATAGCTTCCGATTGACGAGCATCCAACCGAGCCTTAAAAACATTTAGTGGCACCAGATTGTTCAGTTTCCATTTAATTTGCAGACTATTCCAAGACAGAGGAGCATCTAAAAGCTGTCTTCCCTGAGACAGTCCTAGCAGTTGGCACATTTAATAAAACCACTGCATTCGATCTCAGGCAGTAGCCACTTACAATTGTCCGTGAGATCAGGGCTTTAAGGGTGATAACTGTCATACTAGCCCACTGCAACAAAGCTGTACTTGAGGAGATGGTCTTTGAGGGGCCTTGAGGCATGACAGCAAAATAACCCAATGTCTGTTCTGCCCGGAAACAACACAAACAAACAAACAAACAAGGCCCCTTACAGCAGTTTGTCAAATTTCAAACTTGTTTTCTAGACTGAAGGGAAAGATTAACACTTCAGCAGCATGACTCCTTCCTTCTATGTAACCTTGTCTTCAGGATCTTCAGGGCCACAAGGAGGGTTTCAATCTTAATCTACTTCAGCAATATCATTTCATTTTATTGTATTGCCAGAGCCTGCCAAGGAAACACTCTCAGAAATTGAAAGTAGTAGGATTTGACTAAAGTTGCGGCAATAACTGACCTTCAGAGTGACCTTCTCTATGTGCGGTCAGTTTATTTCATACATAATAACCTTATAGTGGCAATGCCCTAGTTTGACTTGAGTGCTGATTTTTTAGATAAAAGACAAATGCAAATGTAGTCATCTCTATGTTTATGACGACTACTAAAGAAACACAACCAATGACGCAACAGCCAGGTATATGCTTTGAAACTGTGTCACGACAAGTCTATTTCTGCTATAAAATGTTCTGCAGTCTGCATTTGCTTGTCACAAAAGAAAAAGAAAAATTCAACATATACTTTTAATTATTGATTTCTCTGTTAATCTTTCCTTTTGGGATTAATTATGTAGTCAACAGATGTCATACATTAAATAGCTGTGCCAATTCTGCATTTTTGTAGCTGATACGGATATCAATATCTGACGGTTTGAATAAGCTTTTATTTTTGTGATGGTATTTGTTTCTTTAACATAAACTCATATCCTTCTTGAACAACTCCTTTAGATTTGGTAATAATAATAATTACGATGAAGATTGATACTAAAAGGGTACATTTACCGTAATAAAACCAACATGTCGGTGCTCTCTGGTGGACAACCCATGAACAAGTGACACTGTTTCTAAATGATTAGCCAACATATACAGTGATATATTTGATCTATATTCTTTAGTGAGCTATAATGAGCCAATGCAATTATCAATCTATCTCGATCACCATTTAAATCAGATGCTGAACCAAAACCCTCCCTAAAGATATAGAGAACAGTGTTGACACTTCTTCTGCGATATCATTGTCTCTCTGCAGTGCATTGTGGTCCAGTTGGGAAATAAGGTCAACACAATGATATTTGATTAAGGCGGCCATGACATTGCTTGGTGTTCCAAGATTGCTTCTCTTCCCCCCGATGCTCTCAGCAGCCAGCCATTCACACTGGCGCATTCACACTGCGGTACTTTTCACACAAAGGTTCATGCGAACTTAGTTCATGCCAACTCTTAGTTGGCATGAACTAAGTACAGATCGCGTTCACACCGGAAAAAGTCCCTGGGGGTGGATTAGGCAAATGAAGCCGCTGACGTCACTTCTTCTTCTTCTTCTTCTGCTTTGGGTTTACTGGCAGGCCGCAAACCACTTCACGGCGTATACTGCCGCCCAAAGTCCCCTGAAGCCTTCGGAGTAAATCGCAGAACGCCGAACGCCGACACCTCCTCATCTCCACCGCTCCCATGTTTTATTTTGTGTTGCCATAAGTTAGTCTCTCTGCGTTTCTGCGCTGGGCTAATGCTAATAATGCTAATGCAAGGATAATAAAATGGCGGCTTCACAAAACTTTTTGGGAGTTTTACGGGGCGTGGTTTGGAATCCGCCCAGCCAATCAGAAATATAGCTCTTTTCTCACAAAAGAGCCGCTCGAAAGTGTAAAAAGGTTCGCATGAACTAATTTTAGTACCCGCTCTTTTTGGTGTGAACGCGATCATGAACTAAGTTCGCATGAACCTTTGTATACTAATAAAGGACTGGCTTATCTATATTATATACTAATAAAGGACTGGCTTATCTATAGCCAGTTGAGCAGCACTTGAAACGATTGGCTCTTTGAAACCTGATGTTCTTATATGATTCTGTTTTCCTCAAGGTTGTGTCTTCCTGGTCGAATGTACTTATTGTAAGTCGCTTTGGATAAAAGCGTCAGCTAAATGCAATGTAATGTAATGTGGGAAAAGTACCGCAGTGTGAATGCGCCTATAGTTTAGTGTAGCTCTTCTGTTCTCTTCTCTGGGAGCTTTCGCATAGAGGAACTGAAGAATATTAGCTGAGCAATACAGGCTGCAGAGGAGAAGGTATTGCTGTCCTCCCATGTGGCCGGAGAACAGGCTGCATTATTGACATCTAACAAAAGAGGAGATCTTATCCGGGAAAATGAATGCCAAAAAGCTTATTTAAAATCCTGCTGGCAACCAGCATCACAATTCATCCTTAATTAGTAATACATAGCATGGACTGCATTTTATTTACTCTGCTGGCTTTAAGATGAAATTGTTTGGCTTAATACTAACAATCAAGTTGACCTTGAAATGTACGATTTTTTTCTGGTTGTCAGTGCAGAAGTGTGTGTGTGTGTGTGTGTGTGTGTGTGTGTGTGTGTGTGTGTGTGTGTGTGTGTGTGTGTGTGTGTGTGTGTGTGTGTGTGTGTGTGTGTGTGTGTGTGTGTGTGTGTGTGTGTGTGTGTGTGTGTGTGTGTGTGTGTGTGTGTGTGTGTGTGTGTGTGTGTGTGTGTGTGTGTGTGTGTGTGTGTGTGTGTGTGTGTGTGTGTCGCAGCCTGTCAGCTAAACCAATACATCTCTCATTCATGCAATGCAGCTAGAATTAATGTAACATGTAGAAACCCAAAGCTGCAATGTGCAAAATATAAGCCACACTGCCTCAGAAATAATGTATAAAGAAGCGGGTTGCAGCTGTAACACCTTTTCTATTTGCACTGATTGCACAATGCCCAAATAAGATTTTGATTCATTTCAAAGCAATAAGATGTTTATTAGAACTGTGGTTGGCAGTCTGTTAGTATTTCTTTTGAAAAGGCAACTTCTTTTGTCCAAAGCCTCAGTAAGTGTTAAATAACTCGGAAGTCTGTTTTTTCTCGATTGCATAGTGATTCGGATGCCTTTGAGCTCAGTGCTGAAAGGAAAAGGCGAGCGTTCCATCTTTCTTCTCCTTCCCCTTTCAAAAAATAAACCTGCATTAGCTTGAAATGGAAATATTCACATTGCCGATATATAAAGTGCATTTCGAATGAGAGCAGTGTGGGGAGAGTAGTTAAAGTTTGATTGGGTGTAACCTAGCCTGCACTCTCCTTAATGATGTAGGGAGTGTCCCCCTGAAAATGAAACCTCTACTTTCTCTCCCTCTCCTTGGCCCATATGGCTTCTTCTACAGTGTTTTCTTTCCCTTTGCACTATCTGAGATTGGCAGCCATTTTGCCTGTCACAACTCTGCTGTGCTATGTGACACCGTTTGGGGCGAAGGGTCCCAGGACATTACCCTAAAACACAAACCCCTTTTTAAAAGCCATCCTTCTGCTCTTGTAATCTGGTTTGCTAAATACTCCCGTTCTCACACCCTCCTTCCTCTTCTTTCTATATCTGTGATACTCCCTCCCTTTCTTCACACACACTCTTGGATGCCTCTGGTTTCAAGACAAGGAGATTTGACTTGCATGAGGGTCTTGGCCTATGCATTTGAGGGAGCTCTCTGCGTGTGTGTGTGTGTGTGTGTGTGTGTGTGTGTGTGTGTGTGTGTTGAGCTCTACGTGCGGGGTGTGTGCTGTTGTGTATGCTAATGTCGCTTGGTCTTGGTCCTCGGGATCAGACTGGAGATGACAATCCGGGGGGCGCATTGTGTGGGCCAGCTCACTGAGCTCCACAGATGGGAGGAGAGAGAGAGCTGTAGACAGAAGGAGAGGGCCGCCATCCACAGCCTCGCTTCACTTTCAACTTCATTCTCCTGTTCGCACTCCACAGACCCACTATGAAACCAGCTTTTGTGAGTATTGATTCCCTTCCAGGCTGCAGATCCACTGGAGGATCTTGTCTTCCTGCCATGAGTGAACTGAATGGGGAAATAATTGAAGCTTTCTAGCATTTCCTTGGATAATATATTTCTTGTTAAGCCTGTTCGATTAGCATGCGCTCATGGCTAAATACGGCACAACAGAACAAGAGGTCTCCCTCACGTTGTTCTTTTGAGTGTGTACTTTGAAATACATTTTTTTTTTTTTAATCAACAGCCAATTCATGCATTATCTCTTTGTTCTGTTTTTGCCATGTTCTTGAACTCATTGTGGATTTGTTCGAAGCTTTTATTTTTATTTTTATAAGTGGCCTTGCTGTTTGTTTCATGGAAGTTTTGTCGATTTGACCTGCAGAGATCAAACCGAGCTTTGGGTGTGTGTCACGGCCTGGGGCAACCAGCGGGGTCCATCTATTCTCTAATCCTCATCAGGAGAGCCACAGGGAGCTGAGACATGCAGCCACTACTTAGTGTTTGTCTAGTCATTGGAACCAAAGAGAGGCTGCCCTCTCTGTTCCAACTTCTCCAGAGGATTTCAACTTAATGGAAGGTTTTATATATATTTCTACATCCTTTGGGGGTAATTTCGCAAAGTTTTCGAGGTTGTACAGAAGGGAGAAAAGCATGTCCTTGGGCTATTTTAGGATGATGATGATGATGATGATGATGATGATGATGGGACTGCTGACAGAGCTTTGTCCCACTGTGGCATTGAGGTGTTGGCACCCTCTTTAGACGGTGGTGCGCTTGTGTTCCCCTTGATACACATTCACTCGTCCATAGTTTTCATCCAAGCCTTGTTTTGGTGCCAGCGTGCCAATTTGAGGCCGGTGGTCCGGGCACACTCTCTCTGCAGCAGCCTTTTGTTTCACCCCGAACAAGCTCTCCCCGTCTCTGAGATTTAGTTTGGCATTGTTCAAGTTTCTCAAGGCTGAGAAAGAAAGAACACTCTTCTTTAAACACAGTCTTTCCTGGAGTAGCTGTCCTGCTGTGAGAAGCATGATAAATGGGTCCATGTGTCTTTAATCTCCCGGCCATCTCCCATCACCGCTGGCTCTTCAGCTGTTGGCCTCCGCCCCTCCCCTGACTTCTTCTGACCCTCCTCTTTGTATCTCCCTCCTCATGGCGAGTCCAGCTCACAATGGACGCCTCTCCATTTCAGGTCTCTGTATTGATTCGATCCTGCAGCACAAAAACACATTCCTCTCCCTCTCCTCATGGCATCGAGCTTCTTTGTCCTCGACCATGAAACTCAGGAGCTCTTTCTTGTAGTGGATGTGTTTTACCTTGAGGAAATCATTGTGCCGTGTCCCCTGATAAGGATATATGTACGCAGCTCCAGCAGTATATCACACCTGCCTTCCACAGTAGCTGCTTCTGAATCTCGGCGGAGCAGCCAGTATTCCCTTTTTTGTTAAACTTGTTAGTTAGATACACCAAGACTAAAAGCAGCCGGAAAATCTTGGTCTGTTGTCAGATATTATCTTTATTTCTTTATTCTTATACACTGCAGCGTGAGGCATTTAGAAAGGTATCCTGAGGTTGTTTCAGATGCATCAGTAGAAGGGAAATTAATATAACAACTTGCTTTTTAAAGGTACATGGTGCGAGCTGAAGAAACAACCTTGGCATTTTGATTGCATGTCCATTTTTTTTATTGCGCTGTTTTCTGCTCGTTGCTGGGAAAGGATGCCACCCACATGAGGATCCTTCTCCCTTCAGTAAAGACCTCGGCCACTTTATGAGATGAGATCACTGCCCCCTGTCCTCATTATCACAGGGGCTACAACTTGTGTGTGTGTGTGTGTGTGTGTGTGTGTGTGTGTGTGTGTGTGTGTGTGTGTGTGTGTGTGTGTGTGTGTGTGTGTGTGTGTGTGTGTGTGTGTGTGTGTGTGTGTGTGTGGTGTGTGTGTGTGTGTGTGTGTGTGTGTGTGTGTGTGTGTGTGTGTGTGTGTGTGTGTGTGTGTGTGTGTGTGTGTGTGTGTGTGTGTGTGTGTGTGTGTGTGTGTGTGTGTGTGTGTACACACATATTGGACCCCTGATTAATTCCAGTGTACATCAGCAGCTTTCTAATTGTCCTGCTAATCATTGAGGTTATTATGGGAGCAACAGTCAAGTGCTGCGCCTGCTCAGCAACAAACGACAGGCACCATTTGACTCACTGATGAACATAGTGGAGCATTTAGCAGCTAAAGAGACAGATATGTTTCTCAGACGATGATGTAGACCAAAGTCAGAGCTTAAAGAGGGTGACTATTGGATTTATTTTCATCACATGTCGAGCGACACAACTCCAAATAAACAATGTCGTTAGTCTTTAACTGGAGTATGTGTACATATATCATTTTGGGATCTTCTCATCCGACTTTCTGCAAGAATTCAATCTCCCAAAATGTGCTAGGGGGGGGGGGGGGGGAGAAAAAAAAGAATGAAACGCTGCGTACCTCCTACACCCAATGTCAAATAAGGACACTTTATTATTGGCAATTATTCCTCCAATATTAAAGCCAAGCACCCTGTCGTCCAGCTGCTTATACGGCATATACCTGGTGAGGGTATGGCGAGGATATTTTCTGTTTGGTTAAGCACAATGAAACCACTGACACTCTGAAAACAGAACCTTTTTTTTTGCTGACTCATCCTTGTTTGCTCAGTCATTCCTCAGGTAGGAGACGAGCTGCCGACTCAAAATAAAAATAAAATAAACATTGATTGATTGATCGTCCACTCGTCTGTTTAACGACTGAAGTAGAGACGTGTGGCGATGAAAGATGGAGGTTATTTGACAAGCTTGTGGGACTTATCTACCATCTGGTCATTATGGTGTATTTTAATCAACAGTATGGAGAAGGAACAATTGCAGATGGATAAATGTTGTGATCCACTTTGTCTCTCACCTCTTACTAGAGTTACAGGTTTGTTTTCTCTGATATGCTTAGGATTGATGTTGAATCTAAAAATAACAGAAGGCAGTGTACATCATATGTTCAGCATTGTGTGTGATCTTCAGGACGATGGATTCTTCCATTGATTTTTCAATAGCTCATTCTCTAGATATGTCCGATGTTCCATTTGTGTGTTCAGTTGAATGTTTTCTGTACTCTGTAGCGGATCTTTGTATAAAACAGGCTGATTTCAATCCGTTTTGCCATAGAAGGTGTAGTAGGTACACGGAAGAAGGGCAAAACAAAACCTTGAGTTCTCTTTTAGCAGAAACCTACGACTTCTTCCACCACCATACACAGAAGATCTAATTCCGTTGACAGCGTAAGAAATGCATCCTTCCTGTAAATATCTCGTGGTCCTTTTGGGGGTGTGGCTCTGTCCTCTTCTGGGGCATGCTCTGTAGAGGTAGACGGGATCCTTTCAGGTTTCATGAACCCTTTCGAATGATATCATCTCAGTGATTATTCATTTCTTCTTCTAAGCAAGTCTAAAAGCTCTGATTTAACATTTACTGTCCGGTCTAACGGCAGCACAGAAAGTCAGATGGATGGTTCTTCAAAGCTGGATTTCTCTCTCTGACATTTCTTTTTCATTTAGATGCTATCTCACTTCTAAGCATCCTTGCACAGATTGATGATGATATCCTAAATGAAGACTTTTGACGATAGCACTATTGCCTTTTTATAATGATAATAATGAGATTATTATTTGTCATGGCTTTAAGTAAAGCAGCCAGGACTTTTGCCTCAGATGAAATATTTCCAAAAGCAATGGTAAAGAGTTATATACTCTATTTTATTAAAAGTTTTTCAATGACACAGGTTTGACGACAGCCCTGTCAGTCTCTCTCCTTTTTTCTTTCATTTTTCTGCACTCAATGTCTATGCATACCGTGGTTATAGTTGAAAGGGGGAGCCATGTTTCTGTGCGGTGACAGGTGTAATATTGCATCTCAATTGCCCTCTGCTGCTTCGGTGCCCTTATGAACGCATTTCAAGGAAATGTTCTTTTTGTCCTTGAATGTCAGGGACCATGCTTGATGGAAACACAGCAGTAATAGATACATGCATTCTGTAGAAATGCATGAAACTATTGCGATAAACCATGGGGATCTGGGTATCTTGAAAGTTCGAGTTATTGCCCTTTCTTCTTAGGCTCTCTGTGTATTATTTTAACCCCTTCTTTACTTTGAATTAAGACCCTCAGCCGCCTCAAAATCAACAGGTGTGTAAATGTTATTGAAGCAACCATATGACACAGTCGAAGAACTACTTTCTCTGAGATCTTTGTAAATGAAAGGAACCCATAAATCACCTGTTTCTTTATTGTTTTCTTAGACTTGACAACTTTTCTCTTAGCTTGATCGCCCTGACAAAACCTTTGCTTTGTGATCAGATTTCTTAGACGTCCTTTTGTAAATGGGTTTGTATTTGGATGAAACACTGCAACCAAGAGCTGATATACATGAGCTTAATGCTGAGGCCACATTTCATAAATGAGATGAAAAGGCAATCAACCACGTTGCTTCAGATAACCATCAAAATCTTTATTTTTCTCTCACCATAAAAGCACTTTAAATGACTTCTCTCTCACTTAACGTATCGTTAACGCCGTTATTTGCTTTTTGCCGGGAGACTGTTACGTTTGGTGGTTAGGTGTTTACGGCATGGGGCATTTCTCTGGATGTTTTTATGGTGAGAGGTGGAGGCTCGACTACATTTTCTCCTACGGATTCTTATCTCCCTCTTCTGTTCCTGTCCTCAGATCGAGAAGATCATGACACTGATTGGTGCTGGCATCGATTTTTCCAGGGATCAGCAATATGCTACACCAGGTAGAGTATACTCATCATTGTCCTTTCATGCTGTTCAATGTTAATCAACACCTAGAAATGGTGTCTATGTTGTGATTTCTTTCCCTCCTCATGCTGATTTGTATCTATTTTGACTTTGGCACACTGAGGATCAGTTGCCTGCATTGCCTCACCGCATTTAACTACCTTTTTAGTATGTGTCGCACATGTTTTTATTGTCACTGGGTCTTCTTTATCATTGCCATATTAATATTGCACTTGACATGCTTGGATTTGCTTTAATTTGGTCCTCCCGAGTTGTTTGATAGGTGGGCTCATGGGAAATCAAGAGCCTGGGACTAGCGGAAGGCGTCCAAGACGAATTGCGATTCAGTTGGCAACAGACAATTAGGTAGATGTGTGTAATGCTGGTAGACAGTTGGTCTGTTTGAATAGATCAGACAAGGAGTGGTATGGACATTAGCAGCCCCTGAGGAAACTACGAATACTCTTTTGAATAAGGAATAGTGAACACAAAGGACTAGGGATGTAACGATATATTGAATATCGCGGTAAATAAATGTCTCAATACCGTCGTGAGACTGACAAAATCTACCGCGATTTAAAAAAAAAAATAATAGATTTTTTTTTTTAAACCTTTATTCAACCAGATGGTCCCATTAAGATCATCAATCTCTTTTTCAAGGGAGACCTGTCCAACATGGCAGCAAGTAGGTTACAACACGAACATAAAGCAACAGAACACAAAAGGACATCGTATTTACAGGGCTACATGCACATACCGAGAGACATTGACAAGTACCAACAGTATATTTATATCTCGCCCTGTCAATAAGCCTCACCTTCTTGGCAAAAACTGTATTGTTTTTGAAGTGGTGGAGAGACAATGCACAGTTTGACCCACTGCTGTCACCCATGGCCAAAGCATATCTCTCTGTCCCAGCAACATCAGTACCAAGCAAGAGAGTTATTTCCACAGCAGGGGATTTTGTAAACGCCCAAACATCCCAGCTTCTACCTGGAAATGTGGACATGCTCATATTCCTAAAAGATAACCTTGGTGATGCTGAGTGAGTGAGTTAGAGTTGAGTTACTTGAGTAACTAAAGTGAAACTTGATTTATTCTATTGCAAGGTCTGATTATTAGATTGTTGACACTTTAAAATACTACTATCCTACTAAAATGCTGTAAAAATCAGATTTATTATTTATTAAAAAAGAGAAAAATCAAATTTTTTCCCTTTTATTTTTCAATATCGCGATAAATATCGTACCGTGGACATATTATCGTACCGTGAGTTTTTTGTATCGTTACATCCCTACAAAGGACCCTTATTGGATTAATTTGGCTTGTTCTTGTTGTTCGCGGTCTCTCTCTCGTGTGTGATAGAAACCAGGTTGCTTTTAAGTACAGTCTCTAAACCTAACTCTGAATGTACCAGGAGTATTTTAATTTGAAAGACCAAAGTGCCTGAGAGACACTCTATTAAATAGCTCTCTGTAAAATAATGTCTTTGTTTTAAAGGATTGCGTACCTGCTCTCCTGGTATTCTGTAGGGTTTTCAAAAGCCTGTCGTCATATTTGATGGATGTTGCCCTGGGAGCTGCAGCAGTAAACCCAAACAATTGACTCCTTCCCTTCAGCTTTCACATTCATCATTCACCTCCAGGTCACACGTTTCCTCAGTCACATTGTACAGTATGTAAGCAATGTAGTGGTTTGACAAGTGTGTTTTCTGCCCTGCACTGGAGTGAGCTGTTTAAATATGAACCAGTAAGCATGTCGGGGGATGAGCTCATTTTGCTTTGTGGACATAAAGAAAACTGAGACCACTGCAGTGAAGTAGTTAGCGCCCCGGCATCTGTGTGGTCTGAACATGTCTGAATCCACTCCTCTGTATATGAAACTTAATCTTAAAGGTCACCTATTGTGCAAAATCCACTTGTTCATGTCTTGTATACATCAACATGTGTCCCCTCTGTGTTAAGAGATTCTAAAAGTTTCAGGAACAAAGATTCTCTCACTTTTTGTCCTGATCGATTTCTATAAAAAACCTGTCTGAAAATGAGCTGATCAGATTTTGGCCACTTTATGATGTCATAACGTTTTTGTTGGCTTGTGTAACCATTAGCCAATCACCAAGGTAACCCGCCCGCACCTTATCACCTGAATCTCCTCCTAGAGCACCATGGTGTTCTTTGTAACCAAATATCTTTCAGAGGGGCGTGGGGAGGGGCTCCTTATTTTCATCTAAAGTAACAGACAGAGAATCAGCACTTTAGAAACAGGGCTGAAACAGAGGGGATTATGGGTAATGCTGCAATGATCTATTTGGTGTTCCAGCCAAACACTTCAGAGGCATGTTTTGATCTGAGAACTATAATATATTGATGAAAAACAGTATAATAGGGGACCTTTAAATCTTAAAGCCACCGTGTCCAGGAGAAGCTGCTGTCAGGAGGCCATCCAGAGACTGCCTCCCCCCCCCCCCCACACTCTGATTCAGACCAGTGTTTGCGTCCTCTCTGTGTTGATTGGAGTGCAGCGAAGTCTCTAGCTGATTGGGTCTGAGCCTGCAGTCTCTGGTACTTTTTTCCTCTCGACTGATTTACTTCCACATCAGAGGGAAAGAGATGATGGAGGAGGGTGAAAAGAGACAGACTTTTTTTATACAATCACAACTGCACGTAATAAGGAAGGTGGGGGGGTCTGTAGATGGGAACTGTAGCTTGCACTGACATAGAGCAGCCACCTGCAGTGTTTGAGAGAGAGTATGGGAGGGAGGGGTGGGGAAGCGTGCAATGAGGGGAGAGAGAGGGAGAGAGGGAGGAAAGAAATATTGCAGGCAGCAGAATTGTGAACAGCAGGACAATAGAAGGACGCCGCCGCGGTGTGTGTAGGATGAGGTGTTTCCTTTTCAGCTCAGAGTTCAGAGTGAACTACAGATATTTTTTTAGGAAAGTGGACCTGACCACATCCCACAGACTGTCCCAGACTGAGGAGACAGTTGGAGCACTCTTTCTTTCCGGAGTTCATTCTGGGGGCTGGCTATTTCTTAAGTATGCGTTAAAGTAGCTTGTGGAATCCTTCACTGGATTTTCATTCATTTTTCTTCCCGACACATTTCCAAGCGTCTGCAGCGACCACAATGGGATCTATGATGTGGGAATCTCCTCTGACACAGGATTGGTTTTGCGCCAAGTTAAATAGATGATGAGATCACTAAAAAGGGGAAAAGAAGATTTATCTGCATTTTACTAGTCATTTGAGTTTAGGTTTGGATCTTTGCTTGTTTGTTATTGTTATTTGTCAGCTTTTTTTGATGTGTTGTCCTAAAAGGAAAGCAAATAAAGGTAATCTATAACTCTTTCCTATCAACAGAAAACACATTTACTCATTTATCAAGTTAAAAGTGAATGGTAATTTAAGGGTGTGATAGCTGAAATCCCATGTGTGTTTTGCTTCTGAATTGAACCAGTAATATGTCGAGGCAGAGATCTGTCTTCGTTCAGGGTCAGGCTCCTCGGTGCTGCTGACAGCCGTCAGTGTTGCTTTTGGTCCCAATCCATCTCGGCTCAGGACAGACTTGTTGTGCGTCCTGCTGCTTTCCCTGTGAGCGCTGTGATGTTCTCAGGCTGGTGCTCAGCAAGCTGGGTCTTTCAGTCAGAGTGCCTGTTTACTCATTAATGAGGAGCTTCCAAAGAACTTTCCGTGTTGCTAAGACACATCACCCTCTCTGGAGTAAGGTGTGTCTCTCCCTCTGGGTTTCTCTTCATGACAAAACTGGAGCTTCACTAAATCAGCTGCAAGCTTTTACGTTTGGACACAGAATGCTACTTCCTGACCCTGGACATTTTGACTTTTGTCCCAAGTTGAATACGAACGGTTTGTTACGTTTGCAACAGTGAAGTGATGCAGAGTGGTGTTGATGGGGAATGTGTTCTGGGCAGGTCCCCGACTGACTGTCATAGCTAAGATCTGTTCACATTAGCTGGTAGTCCACCAGCTCAAACCCATTCATCTCCTCCTTCACCCCTGAGATCAGGGGCACTTTTAGCCATCTTGGGTGACTGTGGTCCGGCCCCCGCTGCCCTGCGGGAGCTGACGCCCTGTCCACAGAGGACACTGTCTCCCCCGCCAGGCTCTTGTTGCGGATGCACTCGGCTCTGCTGGCCGAGAATGATGTGGCAATGCCACGTCTCGTCCTCAGAGTGCCGCTGCTACCGGCTGAAAGGTTTCTCCCTCCTGAAGCGCTTTCCCCTGTCAGCAGGTGCTGCAGGCCGGCTGCTGGAGCAGCCTGTGGGCGACTGGCTGGAGCACGTGGGGCTGCCGCAGTACGAGAGCAAGCTCCTGCTCAATGGCTTCGACGACCTGCACTACATGGTGAGTTCCTCCGTTCTTTCATTAGTTCCAACTTGACCTTTATGCTCTTGACTGTTTACTGTACTTTCTTTCTTTGTCTTTGCTCACTTTCATAGTCTTTTTCCTTGTCTTTCACGGCTTACTCCTACTTAACCCCAGTGTGTTTCTTTGTGTACAATCCAATTGATGCCTCTCCCATTAGCTGTGAGATGATCCCATTAGGTGTGTCTAAAGTTCAATTAGCTGAAATCCTGTAACGACCTCTCTGGTCTTTTTCATGAGTTTTCCTTTTTAAGCAGCTGCTGCAATATGTTGATATGGGAACTGTGTATTCTGGGTGGATTCAGCACATCATTTTATATCTCGCCTTACATCACAAACGTTATAAATATCTTAATATTCAGTGCGTGATTCAATGACATGACTTTACCTCCCGGCTCTCCGGCAGAGCCTTGACTCATGTTTGCTAGATGTACAAGTTCATTCAACCAGACAATTTGCAGTTTTATCTTTGCTGTCAAATAGTTTGTTTCCGGGAGCTTTGATATCATTGCGCCCTGCTGCGTGTTGAATCAGGTTCATGCTTAAGCTCTCAGACAGCCTGTCTCCATCTCAGGGGCCGGCTGTCCGTGGCCCCTGACCGGAGAAGCAGCTGAAGCCCGGCCAGAATGAAGGAGCGTCTCGGTGAGCAATGGGATGCTGGTGCCAATCCGACAGTTGATGGAGCTCACAGTGTGCGACGCCACTATGAGTTGGCTCTGCGGCTCGTGTCAGTAATGAGGACTGATGGAGAGAATGAGAGACCCAGCTGGTCGGCTGAGCCTCATGTTGGAAATGAGACGGACGCTTTGTGTGTCAAGATGAACACTCTTTCCTCCTCCATCAGGCCTATCAACACCTTCTCTGCTGCACTGGAAGAGACGTTTGTTAGCTGTGTTTCATCCGAATAAATTAGATTGTGATATGTGAGCCATTGTAGCTCGTTTCTTTAAAGAGACCCTAAAGGTGGAAATCCTATTGTCTCTTCTAAAGAAATTAGAGCAGCATACCAAATGTAATTGCCCGTGCAGAGACAAGTTATATTCCTTATTTGGTATGACCAGTGCTCCTGGAAGCCAGACTCTTGACAAAACCTTGGTCTTTGATCTGGCTAC
Organism: Pseudochaenichthys georgianus; assembly: GCF_902827115.2. Lineage (NCBI taxonomy): Eukaryota > Metazoa > Chordata > Actinopteri > Perciformes > Channichthyidae > Pseudochaenichthys > Pseudochaenichthys georgianus. The sequence goes on from NC_047509.1 coordinate 10,935,882, forward strand.
TTCATAACTTAAGTTAGATTTCACTTAAGATGTGTGACCTGTATAACTGGCAATATCATTGTGGACTTTTAAGTCACAATCTCAAACAAAGCCACATTTGTAACCTCCTTAACATGTCCCACCTAAACCTCAAATCCTACCCCGTTATATTAGGATCAGTTTGTGTCAAATATTGTACTTAACTCTTTTTATGATCCAACAGATGTTTTCTGTGTGCCTGGAAAGATAGAATGTTTTCCAGGGGTGAAATCCATGTTAAAACTCCATGAAATGATTAAACCAGGACAACTACCCTTAAAAACATGCAGCAGTAATTGAATACAGGACAGAGGAGGGCATAACACGTTATGAAGAAGAGCCTTCTTTTGTTCATTAATTACAAACAATAGTGAAGAAGTTCCTTTTAGTTCATCATGAGTAATTGTTCCCCCTTCCCATGTCACAGTTTAAAGCAGGGGTGTCAAACTTAAGGCCCGGGGGCCAAATCCGGCCCGCGACTTCATTTTATGTGGCCCCGCAAGAGCTTGCAAAGAATATAATACGTTTATTATACGGTTACATGCCACTTTACAGAAGCAGGTTGCCCATAAACTACATGACCCACAATGCATCTCGTTTTGTGACATGCACACTGAAGAGACTTCTGCTTTCAGACGTAGTTAATGACTAAGTTATTATCATATCCCATACTAATCCAATTCAGAGGCAATAATGTAATACAACACATTATTTTATATATATATTATATATTTATATAGTTGTATAGCCCGCGATGAAATTGAGTTTGACACCCCTGGTTTAAAGGGTCACAGATGGTTATTTGGTCTCCTCTTGTTTGGAGGCATGTTGTCTCCCTGATAACACTGAGGTGTGATCCATGTTTGTGTTTTGCCAAATGAAGGTCATTGTTTTTAATTACAGTGTGTTAATTAGACTTGTAAATTAGGACCTGACTCCAGAGAGCATACGTTGTCCTTCTAAGCAGCAATGTTGTCCTGGTGTGGATAGAATAACAACGCCAGAAACATGAATACCAAAATAGATGTGAATGTTTTGCGCTCTTGGACTAAACCTAGCGGTGTCAGACTTGTTTCAGAATACATCCACTGATACTTGCATTCATCATCTTTAATCTGCTTTACATAACCTGCATTCCAACATGTATCTGTCCCTTCATTCCCACCGAGCGTCGTCAACACCGATGTTTAATTCTGTGCTGAAGCCTCTCGAGGTTTAATCTTCCGACTGTCTTTTAGTCTTTCACTCTCACACCGTCTTTAGCCGTGAGTATTTCCTGTTTCAAAGCAGAGAGCCGGCTCGCTTTCTATCTTCAAACACGGCTTACAGACCACCTGGCTTCCTAAGATCGCTGGAGGATTTGGAAAAAAGCGATGGGCTTTAAACGGCTTGTGCTTCTCTCAGTAAATGTGGACCTTTTTAAAGAATCACAAATTGGTGAGTGAGAGTTGCCCTCTCATTCACCTTTATCTCTGCCCAACTTTTCCAACTGTGTTTAATGTAGTTAAATGCAGAGTGGAGAGAACAGGAGCAGGCATCGTCGTTGGCACAGTTACAAGACAGATTTGTTTTGTCTAATTGTATTAGTAGTTCCAGTCAGAGGCACAGATTTATGGAGCTCAAAACGTCCAATAGTTCATATATAGGAAAAAGGAATTGAGAAATACATTTTTGCACTAAGAAATTGTGTAAAATATAAAAAAGAACACACTTATTTGATTATATGTTGTATCTATATGTATTGACCCACCCAACTCGATGAGGTGACAGAATATCTGCAATGATGAGGATGTTTTAAATGATCTCAATGTATTAGTTCATTTATATATACCGTACTTTTCGGACTATAAGCCGCGACCTTTCCCCCCATTTTTTTTGTACAGCTAACGGCCACTAGGGAACCTCCTAAATCTATGGATTTTACAGGTAAAATTAACCACCTTTAACTCTATGGGCTCTATGACCGGTCCGCGCCCGCCACCTTTAAGCGGTGGGCTCCAGCAGGAAAAGCTGGAGGCCGGAAAAGAGTGAGACAGGTAGCGCGCCAAAGTAAAAGTGGAACTGAGAGACAGAACGAGAGCAAGACAGACGGACAATTTAGCTGCTGCGGCTTATATGCAGGTGCGCTTTATAGTCCGAAAAGTACGGTACTTGCTTCATACATTGAATTGAAATTGACTCCAGCAGATAATGTACTTGAACTAAATGCATTCTCGTTATTACCACGCTGATCCAGTGCATCGGCTCTAAATAACACTCAGACTCATGTGCTTGGTGTGTACAGATATACAAAATGACAGAATCGTGGCTGAGTACAGTCTAATTATTGAGATGGCACAGCCTAATATCTCTGATGTTATCACGTTCTTATGATAGACATCAGGAAGTGAAACTTAGGTGCTAGCAGTAATAGTTGTGTTCATCATTAAATGAAAAAAATCTGAGCAACACACTTTGGAAATCTCTCTCAAATGATATTTAGCGCTCTTCTAATTTGCCCATGGGTATGAGCAGCATAGAAACAGTAGCTATGTTTGTAAATGTAATGTTTTATGTGAGGGACTGCGGATGGAAAGTAGCTCAAAGCTAAATCCGGCATATTTACGCTTGGTACATTCATTGTGTTAAGTGTTCATTACATTTTAAATGTCCGCTGTGCAGTGAGATCACTAATGAAACAGTGTTTACTCTGGCCGTCAGACTGCTGTGATCTCTGTCTGTCCTGCAGGCTTGCTGCAGAAGAGGATCAATAACAGCAGTGATTGTGTTGTGTTCAAGCACCGAAGCAGAGACAAGGCTCTTCTGAAACCAATTAGATGCTTTTTACCGACTCATGGCGCAAATGTACCGATGAAACAAGCCCGTGCTGCACTCCGGCCCTCTGTGGTACTCACCAGTAATGGCTGTTGAAACGAAGCAGCTCTTTTTTCTCCCTTCTCTTCGTCTGAGCTCAGATTCTGCCGTCAGTAGTGACCGGGTCAGCCAGCGGAGCTCCAAGTTAGTTTGTATTCCAGGCAACCGTGTCACCGACTAAAGCAGGGGTGGGGAACCTTTTTCCTCTCAAGGGCCATTTACATTTTTACAATATCATCCGAGGGCCGTATACAAGTTTTTGACCTCTGCTTAAAAATACTAAAATCACAGATTCATTTCGCCTTTCTTTCATGCTGTGCAAAGAAAAAACAACCTCTTAATCCAGATATTTTACCATGACTCGCGCATGCCTGCATGCACGCACGCACGTGCACGGTTGTGGCATGACTACCAAAACAGAAATATATGGACACAAGATGTGTGCAAAAGTATTTAGTTTCCTATCCATGTGGAAATGATTTAAGTGGGGGGGAGCTAACCTCCTCTAGGGGGGGGCATGCTCCGCCGGGAAGATTTTTTTTTTAATGTTGAAGTTAAAAGCATCAATCTGGTGCACTTTGAGAGCAACATTAAGAGATCAATGGATACAACTCTCAACACCCATATGAAACAGAACTGTAAGCAGATTCATTTTCTTTATGGATATTTTACAAATCACTCTCCTTTCAAACTGTGTTCTTGTTTATTAATAGGCTAACAACTTTTTTTACCGTCATATACTATTTTATACCTGTTTACTTTATTCTCTTATTTTTTTATAACTATAATGATCATATAAAGATGTGCCTTTACCTCACTGGTTGTAGAAAAAGCTTCTTATATTCGTTAGCATAGCTAGCTAACCAGATGCTAATAGCAACAAAGTTATTGACTGTATGATCAGTATGACAGATGAACAGATCGCCACTGGGCTTTCAACTAAGACACAGACACACAGAAACTGCGGCATGTGTACGGCTCCTTATCAGTACTGCAATTTCTGGAAGTGCCGGAGCGGCGTTCTGGTGCTCTCCGGCAGAACTGCACCTCTGTCAGACGAGACATATACCACGTGATGACACGTTAGGCTCGTGTTGTGTTCAAGGACTCTGACCTTGGCTAGGAAAAACAGGCACTCGCTTGTTTAATTGTGTTGCGTTCTAGATTTCTCTGATTTTTTTCTTTTTTGCGTGTTTAGAAATTACCTCGAGGGCCGTACCAAATTGTCTCGCGGGCCGTATACGGCCCGGGGGCCGGAGGTTCCCCACCCCAGGACTAAAGTCTGCTGCGACAAGACTTTGGTTTATGCTCATAAGAGGTGACTCAGAGCTTGATTTCAATCTTTTGGTTTCACGATGATGAGAGAAGAATCAGAGGAGGCAACATCTGTTTATACTTCAGCATTATCTTCCTCCGTTATTCTGTCCTTGATGCTATTTTCTACAATCGAATCGATGCAAATGTTGGAGAGAGTCAATGCCACCAGAGCCTGCAGACAAATTGGAAACTCAGTAATGGCTTCATGCGTTAGAAGCTAAAAGATTGGGAATGGATTAATTGATTTGTGTAATGGTGGAGCTGAATAGTTTACCCGCTGGATAAACATTTGTGCAGGAATTAGATTAGATACATGGTTCATTTGAAGACATGTTTTTATTATCTTTGCACATCCGTCAGCTTGTAATAGTCCCGTGTTGTCTTATTGCGGCCTGTTAAGGATGACACAGTATACGTTTCTCTGCTGCTGGTTAGCTGTCCTTTCGTCAGAATGAGTGAGCCGTGCCCTCGAGCACCTGGCCTGAATTCAAAGTGCTTTTAAACCAGAGGGACTGCTGTGTGGCGGCTCTCTGAGAGCGGGGAGAGAGCAGCATCTTAATGAGAGGAGAGGGGAAGGCAGAGATGGATGAGGCTTACAAACACACACAAAACCACCCAGTTTACAGATCTACTTTTTCACCCAAGTTGTGCTTATGTCAGCTTCCTGTAAACTAATGAATTCTCTCTGCTAGACGAAGTGGAACCACATTAGTCAGAATTCTTCACACAGATTTGTCACCGCCACATCTCGCAAGTTTTTGTTTTCAAAGTCTTTGAGTGGGGATGGCTAATGGCTTATCGAGATGAAGCAGAGGTGAATGTAATGGTTATCTGGCAGGAGATGGGAGTCTCCTTCGTGTCGAAAGGAGCCAGTTGAGGTGGTTCGGGCACCTAGTAAGGATGCCACCTAGGCGCCTCTCTAGGGAGGTGTTCCAGGCACGTCCAGCTGGGAAGAGACCAAGGGGTAGACCTAGGACCAGGTGGAGGGATTATATCTCTTCGCTGGCCTGGGAGCGCCTTGAGATCCCCCAGTCAGAGCTGGTTGATGTCGCCAGGGAAAAGGAAGTTTGGGGCTCTCTGCTGGAGCTGCTACCCCCGCGACCCGACCACGGAGCGGGAGAAGATGGATGGCTGGAGATGGGAGTCTCATAAACTACCTTTCAAGTTCATTCAGTAGGGGTAGCTTCAGGTAGCAAAATATGGATGATGGCTATATCAATGTAATCCTCAGTAAATGGCTCTATGAAACCTAATTTGTATCTTCTTGGTCGAATGCACTTATTGTAAGTCGCTTTGGATAAAAGCGTCAGCTAAGTGAAATGTAATGTAATCTGCATAAAATAAATGATTTTCTTTATGACGAAGAAAAGCAGAAAATCCTTACATTTTATAATCTGAAATCAGATTATGTTGGGCATTTTGTTTGAAAAGGCGATCATAGAAAACGGTTACAGATGTTGATCAAGTATAGGATGAACCAACCAACCTTTCAAAGGATTCATATCGATTGAAACAAAACTTTAAAATCTTCTCAACTTCCAACATCGTCAGTGAGGATACTGCAGCTACAGATTTTGTCAATTCAATTTATGATTAATTATTGAATACCCCGGACACCCATATATGAAATCAACAAAGATACCAAACACGAGGTGCTAGCAGTTGGGAAATATATGCCTTTTAATTTACTTGACAACAGCCTTAAATAGTAAAGTAATTATTCAAATAGTTGGTCATTGATAGTTGTTAAATTAAATAGAACATTAATGAATGGACTCATTTCATCTCGAATGTCTCCAACGTGGCCCAAAAGGTCATTTTCAAAACTGATTTTTTTGTTCTGGGGTTTTGCTAAATCTGCAGTGGCAAAGCCTATTATGATTTAAATACGTTCTTTCCTGTGTTTACCTCAGTGATGGATTACAAAAACTGCTTTTTAAATTCTCTATGAAGTTCCATAACAGAAAACTTTGGGTGCAACAAATCATAAAGCAGGCGCTCACACAGGAAACCAAAGAGCTGCATTAAAACACTTCTACTTAAAAGTAAAAAGTGCAGGAGACAACTCGGGGAATGTAAGCAGAGACTGTGGATTCAGTCTCTTCGAACTGCATTTCCCCCACAGAGCCATTTATCACTTCATCTGCAGTGGGAGAGTAATGCAATGATCCATGCACTGTGAAAGCGCTATTATCCACCCAGCTCCCCAAAGAGTCTCAATCCTCAGCTGGAGAGGAATGGATCGGTGTGTTGCTGCTCACAGATAATGGGCTCTAAGTCGTCACTTCAATGCAAGGCATTAGGGAACCAAAAGAGATGCGTCACAATGTCTTATGCTGCTCAAAAGGAGCTCCAACTCGGGCCGCGTTTCACCATATATGACATAACATCCTGTCGGAGCTTATGCTCTCATAATGCACCTAACTGTTACTGTCTGTCTATTTCTGTTTCACTGCATCATTTTAATCATCAGTAAATCTGCATTTTATATATAATTTAGTTTTGTTTGGCACATCTACAATCCAAAAACAGAACGATATTCGGCTCAATTTCCAACAACAACATGTGTTGGGGCTGCAGCTTCATTCCATCCATCTTTTTCTCGGTTTTTTGTCTGTCTTCTTTCTGTGCCTTCTGTTTTCTCTTTCTGTAATTTTCTGACCGTGTATTATTATAACCTTTTTCTCAAATCCCCCGTGACATACTCTATGAATGTTTTGTCATTGTAGAACAGCGAATCAGGGGCTAAAATCGCACTTAACATTGTGTTCTAACAAACGACTTTATACAGATTACTCTGCAGTTTTTACCCTCGCTGACAGCTCCGCTCCTCACCCTTTGTGCCCCTTGTTTGCATCTACAGCGTCTGCATGACAAACTGTGTGTGTGTGTGTGTGTGTGTGTGTGTGTGTGTGTGTGTGTGTGTGTGTGTGTGTGTGTGTGTGTGTGTGTGTGTGTGTGTGTGTGTGTGTGTGTGTGTGTGTGTGTGTGTGTGTGTGTGTGTGTGTGTGTGTGTGTTCCTGAGGCAGCATCTCCCTCAAAGCATCATGGTACTTTAACATGAGATTCATTTGCTGACCCAAGATGAACTTAAAGCTCTTACTGACTCCTAACTGATCACCCGAGTAGTAATGATTTGTTTTAACTCGTTTATTCTGACCGCTAGCAGAGCTAACAGGACAGCACTCTAATGAGCGATGTTCTCTGCAGAAATGGAGGCGTCCCCTTCACACGTCTGGATGTTTTGATGTGTGTGTTCCCCCTGAGGCCATCAGTTACAGTTAACCATCGATGCTGTGGCATTTTACCTCTGCATCTCATATTGCTGACCACTCTGCTCTTCCGACACTGATTGATCGCTCCTTTCTCCGTTATCCGTTACCTGCCCCGCGGCCTCAAAGGTGCTACAGTGTGTAACAAAAGATGGGGGTGACCATTATTCACACACAGCTGCCTCAATCCCCTCCCCCTAACACATACGTCTCATTTAGGAGGTTATCGATGTGGCTCCTCTACAACAGTCACTAGGTCGGGTCCCAGGGAATACTTTACCGTTTTCTGCTATGGTGGCATTACGTGTGATCAATACTCCAGCACTGGCTATTCTGGAGCATGTATCCATGCGTTCCAATATGTTTTTGACTCAAATACATCCCTTAGTTGATGTTCTCTTTCATGTACTGCACAGTTCAATACTTATTTTAATACAGGCGCAGTGCCAGTGATATCCTTTAGAAATGTAGGCTTATATAATTTAACAGAGATGCTGATTGGTTTTGTATTTTCTTCCATAGGGGAGCAATGTGATGGAGGACCAGGACTTGAGAGAGATTGGGATCACAGACCCGAGCCACAGGAAGAAGGTCCTGCACGCGGCACGGTCATTACCTAAAGTGAGGAGTCATTGATTCTAACTTCAATACTCATCCCAGCATTGCAACACCTGATTTATTCTCATGTGTCTGATTCTCACAAGGTGCTAATCTCGCCTGAATACCAATGCAGTACCGCAGTATATTTACCCAAATACTGTCATTAGTATAATTATGAGAAACTTGCACCTACAGAACTATTGTATGTTTCTCCTACTTCTACTCTCCTACATTTAAAGGAAATATTCTACTTTTTACTATTCTACATTTATATATATATAATTACTGGTTAGTAAACAATGAGCTTAAACAATACCATGCATTGTTAAAGGTTCAACCCAATGGATTCTAACTTCTCTTGATTGTTATGTCTTACACAAAAACATCGTCATGTCTCCAATGTCATTTATATTGGTTGTTAGAGTTGCTCTAAAAAGTAATTTCCCCTAAAAACATTCTGTTATTTTAATTAATATAACCGTCTGTATTTTTAAGTCTCACATAATTGAAATTATCCAATATTTCTCTAAAGAAAGATAATTCAAAATCTTCGTATAAATTAGATAAACTATTGTCACTTCACCTATACCAGCCACAACAATAAAAGGATACCTTGATGCATCAATGCTACAAAACTAATAATGAATTAAGTAAAAACACATCTTAACATACCTTACTTTTGATACTTAAAGTACATTTTAGTTGATAATAAATCTGTAATTTTACTTATTTGGACTGTAAAAGCAGGACTGTTAAATATGTTAAAAAGCACATTAGTGACTGTGTGGTTGTCCTGCAGGTGAAAGCTCTGGGCTGTGACGGCAGCGGCTCCATCTCCTCCTGGCTGGAGAACATGGGTCTGCACGAGTACTTGCACAACTTCCTGACCAGCGGCTACCGCACTCTGGACTGTGTCAAAAACCTGTGGGAGCTGGAGATCGTCAATGTGAGTCACAGACTGCGAGGAGTGTCAGAGGGTGAAATTAGTTTTAGGGAAACTTCAGAGAAGGGACAAGTTGGACAGTTTACTCCAGCTTTAGTTTTGGGAGGCAAGAAACGGAAACTCTGGACGTTAATACACAGGATGTTGCTGTTAAATATTTGGGGAGAAGTTTAAAATGATCCGAAAACAAATCGGTAATATTTGAGGTAGTCCTATGAAGTATGAATACCTATATTTCACTAGTTAATTCTAAGCTGTAATCAAGGATGCGTTAGTGAAAGTTATTAAAAACACATTTAGGTTTGGATTTAAGGGTTAATGTTTTTTATGATGAGTTTATTATCAGTGTCAGATGTGTCTTGGTCTTCTTCCAACTGTCATGGTCACATGATATTGTCCTTTGTCCTCTAGGTGCTAAAGATCTCCCTACTTGGTCACAGAAAACGCATCATTGCTTCGTTAGCGGAGAGGCCGTACGAGGAACCTCCAGTCAAGCCTCCCCGTTTGTCTCAGATCAGGGTAAGACCGCTCACACTGTTTTACCAACAACTTTCTAAAGGTTAAATTACAGTTTAATGGTTTAACTTCCTCCCAGACTTGGTTTGCTTTGAGTCTAGGAATCTTGCAAAGCATGTGTTTTGGGGAAAATGACCATCACTGTTGATCATAGGACAACTCATTTCATTTTCATTTCAGATAGGTCCCTTGAGATCATGGAGATCATGGATCTCTTTTACAAGGGAGACCTGCATCAATTTAGTTCCACATGAAACATAAAAACAAACAATAGAGGACATTATATTTACATATTCACCAACACTTACAAACACCCATAGTGTCAGAAGGCATCTCGTGCAGACGTGCCTTAAAAACATTCAGAGAAATAAAATTGCTCAATTTCAATTTGGACTGGAAGCTGTTCCAACAAGTGGAGCTGCGCACATAAAAGCCGTCTTACCTAAGACAGTCCTCACTCTTGGCACATCTAACAAGACCGCATCCTGCGATCTCAGACAATAGCTGCCCGCAACTTTCTGCTTTACCAGAGAACAGATGTAATACGGGAGTTTGCCCAACATAGCTTTATAAATAAAAGTGTACCAGTTAGGGGTGTAACGGTTCACAGAAGTCACGGTTCGGTTCGTACCTCGGTTTGGGGGTCACGGTTCGGTACAACAAGGAAAAGCAAAAAAAAAGTCCCAAATGCGTAATTCCAGGTTTGTTGTTATTTGTTGTTTCCAGAGAGTAAAGTCGTTGAAAAACATTATTCCAAAAGCTTCCGTTATTTATTTTGGTTTCACGGCTTTCATGTCTATTGGCTTCTTAAAAACAGCGGGGATCAGCTGTTGAACTGCTGTTGTCTTTTGCCGGGCTCCGGTGATTGGCAAATCTGGGTGATGCCTTCTGATATGATTTAGCATGTTTGGCGTGTGTTACCATTAGCATACCGCACCGCTGTCTAACAACGCCGACACACCGTCCTCTTCCGATCCACCACTCGCACACTTCATCGTTATTGTAGTCCACAGGGAACCCGAAATGTTCCCACACAGCTGATTTAAAAGAAGCAGCTGGGTTCTAGCTCCTGTGTGTTATCTGAAATCGCCATACTAACTTTTCTTCTTCTTGTATTTAGTTCGTTTTGTTGTTGTTTCTTCTTGTTCTTCATTTGTTGTTTAAGGGCGGCTGGCAAACAGATTTTAGGCGCAATACCGCCCCCTGGATTATATATAGTGTATAGTGCCCTGAATGACAGACTTTTTCCCCAATCGTAAAAAAAAGGCGTATTCGCCGTGTGACTGCATGTGCCGAACCGTGACGTCCGAACCGTGACGGTACGGGACGAATACGGATACCGTTACACCCCTAGTACCAGTGACTGAGCCTCCGTACAAAGAGTGATGGTAAACCTGCCTTGGTATACAGTGTACAGTGATGTGTAAGCGCTTTACAATTTGTGACAAATCTCAGAGCACTGTGATACGCAGCATCTAACTTGACCAGACGGCAGGTGCATTCATATACATCAGATCCCCATAGTCCAGCACAGGTAAAAAGGTCACAGTGACTAGCCTTTTCCTGGCCTCAAGCGAGAAACGGGACTTGTTTCTGAAAAAGAACCCTAGCCTAACCCTCAGTTTTTTAAGCAGGTTATTGACATGAAGTTTAAAAGAGAGACAATCATCAAGCCAGATACCAAGGTATTTGTAACAGGCAACAACTTCAAGTTTTGTTCCTTGCGTAGTTACAATATCTAAAACAGGCTCTGGTGTCTTTTTTGCTTTTGAAAAGAGCATTACCTTGGTTTTATCCACAAAAGAAGCTTTAATTCAGAGAACTGAGTCTGAATAGTGTTAAAAACAGCCTGTAATTTAACAACAGCCTCTTTAATGGAGGGACCTGCACAATACATCACAGTATCATCCGCATTAAAAATGTAAAGTAGCTTCATCCACATTTTCACCTAAGCTGTTAATATATATGGAGAATAAAAGTGGTCCTAAAACAGAACCTTGTGGTACACCATTAGAAATGTTTAACCACTCAGAAGACAGTCCATCAAAATGAACACATTGGGACCTTTCAGAGAGGTAGTTCACAAACCACCCCACTGCAAGGCTGGATAGGCCAATACTGAGTAGCCTCTGATTTAAGATGCGATGATCAACGGTGTCAAACGCTTTGGAAAGGTCAATAAACAGAGCTGCACAACTCTGCTTATTATCTAAAATACTAGCAATGTCATTCACCACTTTCATTGTCGCAGTGATGGTGCTGTGTTTCTTTCTGAATCCTGACTGATGTTTAGACAGGATGTCATTTGTACATAAAAACTCCTTTACCTGTTCACTCACTAGGCGTTCAAGAACCTTAGCCAGAACTGACAATTTAGAGATTGGCCTATAGTTATTTAAAATAGTTGCCTCCCCTCCTTTCAGTAAAGGCAAGACATAAGCAGACTTCCATACTTTTGGAATTGTATTTGTGCTGAGGGAGAGGTTAAAAAGAGAAGTAAGAGGTGGAGCAATAAAATCTGCAGCTATCTTTAAAAAGAAAGGTTCTAAGTTGTCCGGGCCAGCCGCTTTCCTAGGATCTAGCTTAGAGAAGGCTTCATGAACAATACAAATAGTTAAAGGAGTAAAACTGAAAGGGTTTTCCAGACCACATTGTTCAGAGTCAAGGATTGGAGCGTTCACAGAAGCAGAAGTACAGTCAGTGACAGAATCAAACAGAGAGCCACAAGACACAAAATGCTTATTAAAGCAATTTAGCATAGTAGCCCTGTCTGATATACAGCCAGATGCTGTGGTAAGGCACGGAGGTAGCTCATTTGGGATATCACCAGTGGAAATCGATTTTATGACTTTCCAAAATGTCCTAGGATTATTCAGGTTTTCTGTGGTAACTGACAAATAGTACTTTGATTTAGCACTTTTTATTTGAGATGTGAAGCTATTTCTTAGCTGCCTAAAACGTAGCCATTCTACCTCTGAGCCTGATTTCCTAGCCTTAGCCCAGGCCTTGTTTCTCTCATGAAGGAGACTGGACAGCTCAGCAGAAAACCAGGGATTGTTTTGTCCCTTCACTCAAAATGTATGCAGATCAATGTCTATCTATAATTTTCATAAAACCAAGATAAAAATAAGACTATGCAGTTTCTACATCAGCACACAGATTGATTTTACCCCAATCAAACGGATCATGTAAAAAACCCTGCTCCACAAAGTGTTTTTTGTCTCTCTTTGTGATGATACGTTGTTTAACCTTTTGGACCTTAGTGTCCCTAATTGTGGCTACAACACAGTGGTCACTCACATCATTAGACAATACTCCCACAGATGAGTATTTATGTGGAACATTTGTTAAAATTAGATCAATTAAGGAGGATTTATTTGGGGACTTAATATTTGGGCGAGTAGGACTGTCTATAATCTGGGTAAAATTCAAAGAGGTACACAGGTTTTTAAAATCCTCTGACACAGAAGTTAACCAGTCCCAATTAAAATCACCAAGCAGCACTATTTCCTTGTAGGAAAGTTGTGATAACAGTTTTGCCAATGACGATAAAGAGTCCTTGACAGCCGAGGGGGCCCTGTAGCAGCCCACCACCATGAGCTGTTGACCCTTTGTTACCTCAATATTCACGGCTAAAAATTCTAGCTGTTTACCAACAGATTTGGAAACCATATTAGTTACACAAAACTTATTTTTCACATAAATGGCAACGCCACCACCTTTTTTAGGCCGGTCAGTACGATATACACTGTAACCATTTATGTAAATGTCAGAGGCCAAAATGGATTTATCTAGCCACGTTTCTGATAAGACAATGACATCAGCATCAGTCGAACTCGCCCAAATACGGACAAAATCTAATTTAGGTAACAGACTACGCACATTTAAATGAATTAAACCTAGCCCAGATCTAGATATAAAATCAGCAGGAGTAGCTATTTGACTAATACTGCTAGGTGGACCTGGATTTGGCTGTACATTTCCTGATAGTCAGTTGAGGTGGTTCGGGCACCTAGTTAGGATGCCACCTGGGCGCCTCCCTAGGGAGGTGTTCCAGGCACGTCCAGCTGGGAAGAGACCAAGGGGTAGACCTAGGACCAGGTGGAGGGATTATATCTCTTCGCTGGCCTGGGAGCGCCTTGGGATCCCCCAGTCAGAGCTGGTTGATGTCGCCAGGGAAAAGAAAGTTTGGGGCTCTCTGCTGGAACTGCTACCCCCGCGACCCGACCACGGATAAGCGGGAGAAGATGGATGGATGGATGGATGGATTTCCTGATAGTAACAACAATAAAAATACCAAGCACCTTTTCCTCTTAATCAACACACATACATTGTCAGCTGTTCTAGAGTCACCAGCAAACTTCGCGAAAGTGAGATTAGAGTTTAAAAAACTATTCTGAAGGACCATCGTGGCAGGCATGTGAGAAAGACAAACATTTTCCGAAATGAATGTCCGCGACAGTGCAACCAGCAATTGTTTGTGCAACACCTCAGAAACTGTACAGGGGATGTCCACTGCGGGCGGCAGAACATACCCGAATCCAGTAGATTTTTCAGGATGACTAGCGATCTTCTCCTTGTCCAGCACAGCCAAGAAAAGGCACAGCATAAACACGACACCCGCCATTCTCCCAGTCCAGCACAACAGTATCCACGCTGTTCCCGGAGCAAGAACCACGCCAGCACAGCAGCAAGAATCAGGCAGGGAGGCAGCAGCGTAGCAACTCTCCAGGTTTCTCCGCAGTATCTCAGATCAGGCCCGTAGAAGCAGAAACAGGCAGGAGCAGGCCTTCACACCGGAACCAAGACAGGTGGATGGCACCAGATCAGGCCTCCGATCCAGCAGAACACGGGCCCTCCTCCGTGACAATCCTCCTCCGCTCCCAGCACACTACAAGCGAACACGAAAAACTTGTAAAAACTCCAAGAGGAATTCCACCACCGATTGAATTCGGTGGTTACCTGTTGGCACTCACAGTAATAACGGTTTAGCAAACTTTACAGAAGCCCTTTACTCAGATCACTCTTGATTTCTTCGTGTCCAAGTTCATTATGATTGATAATGTGATATGAATGATATGTGCGACACTAACTAATGGTGTCTGAATCTGTCTCTCCAGTGCCAAGACCTGCCCGGATCCTCCTCCCCCCTCAGTCAGATGGACCCCTACACAGGACGCTCAATGGACCCTCTGCTGCCAGTAGGAGAGCCTGGGAGGAAAAAAGTGCCAGAAAGTGACTACGACGCCCAAAGATATCAGAGCGATCGACACCGATCACATGTATGTTTAAGTCTTTCCCTTCGGCACTACTTTATGTCCTACAGTATCTTCATGTCGTGATAAAAGTGGGCCACTGCCAGACTTATAATTATACTTCCTTCTTCCAGGATCGGTATGATGAGCGGCTTCGAGAGCCCCGTCTGACCCTGCGGCCGCCCAGCCTGGCCACCCCGTACGCCCCGGTGCAGAACTGGCACCATCAACCTGAGAAGCTCATCTTTGAGTCCTGCGCTTACGAAGCCAGTGTATGTTTATCACTCATTGTCCTTCCTATATGATGCCGTTTCTATTCAATATAGTCACCAACCTTTTCTCTCTCTCATTCTCCCTTGCAGTACCTCGGCTCCATGCTTATTAAGGAGCTACGAGGTACAGAGTCCACGCAGGATGCCTGTGCCAAAATGCGGGTAAATTACTTCTCCAAGCTCATGTGACAAACAATGCATATTTCTTTACGAGTGAGCAGTAATTCACCTTAATGTCCACTCTTTATACGTCCTTTTTTCCTCCAGAGGTCGACAGAACAAATGAGAAAAGTCCCCACCATCGTCCTGTCCATCACTTATAAGGGTGTGAAGTTCATTGATGCAGCCAATAAGGTAACTACTACATCCCATCGTGCTCAGTGCAAAACTCAATATCTTGACCCTTCATGCCTCGTGCAAATAGCAAGCATTTTCTGTGGTTTTAAATGTCATGCCTGCAAGTTTAGGTCACATTTGTTCCTGTTTGACTGGAAGAAAGTGTGCTTGTATTGACATGTATTTGACTTCAATAAAAAAAGACATTGAAAGGTTGTCTTCGAAGCACAGTCTGGTTTTAATGGATATTTCTACATTTTCCTGCATATTGGGATGTTCTGTTATATGAAGTCTTTATAGAGTGAGTCTTAAGCCAACTCTCTCCTCGGTGCAGAACATCATCGCAGAGCATGAGATCCGGAATATTTCATGTGCAGCCCAGGACCCTGAGGACTTGTGCACGTTTGCCTACATCACCAAGGACCTGCAAACCAACCACCACTACTGCCATGTGTTCAGCACAGTCGACGTGGTAAGGATGCTCTTATTGTCCTCTCAGCTTCATCTCACATACCGTACTTTTCGGACTATAAAGCGCACCTGCATATGAGCCGCAGCAGCTACATTGTCCGTCTGTCTTGCTCTCGTTCTGTCTCTCGGTTCCACTTTTACTTTGGCGCGCTACCTGTCTCACTCTTTTCCGGCCTCCAGCTTTTCCTGCTGGAGCCCGCCGCTTAAAGGTGGCGGGCGCGGACCGGTCATAGAGCCCATAGAGTTAAAGGTGGTTAATTTTACCTGTAAAATCCATAGATTTAGGAGGTTCCCTAGTGGCCGTTAGCTGTACAAAAAAAATGGGGGAAAAAGTTGCGGCTTATAGTCCGAAAAGTACGGTAGTTTAAAGTGACCCCGATATAAAAAAATACACATTATCCTTCTACCTGTAGTGCTATTAATCAATCTAGATTTCTTTGTGTGAGTTCCCTGGAGAACGGCTGCTACCCTTGTAACATAAACAAGGTGAAAATAATAAAAGGAGAATTTCAAGTGTTGCAAAAACGTCCTCACTGGTGAATTTGAATTCCTCCAACATCATGCCCCAGACTTGAACTGAGGAGAAGTGACGGCTCGCATCGTCAACACTGTTATCTGGAGACTGAATGTTCTCAAGGTGTCTCGCTTCAGCTGCTGCGGATTGCCTCCTTGTAGACACAGTGCTACTCTGGCCTTGATGACTGTCCCTCCTTAAAGTACTCGGTCCCCCCTGACACCGGATGATTATCCTGCTAATCTTTCCCATAATGCACCAAGGGGCTTTCCAGGCTGAAGTCAGTTAAACTAGGCTCATTTTCCTCTTCGGGGCTCAAACGAGGGGCTTTGTCTCAAGCAGTAATGCAGTCGGGTAGCAGCTGCTGTGAGATGTGATTGGTTATTCTAAACTTTATTGACCAGAGAGCTGT
This sequence comes from Pseudochaenichthys georgianus, assembly GCF_902827115.2. Classification (NCBI taxonomy): domain Eukaryota; kingdom Metazoa; phylum Chordata; class Actinopteri; order Perciformes; family Channichthyidae; genus Pseudochaenichthys; species Pseudochaenichthys georgianus. The sequence goes on from NC_047509.1 coordinate 10,952,661, forward strand.
TGATCTTTGAGAGTTGATTGAAAGCTTAAGTGGCTTCTAATTTCAATGATGGAGATTTATATCTTTACTGTGTTTTAAATCATATTAAACTAAATATCTTTGCGTTTTGGACAGACAAAACAACATTTGAAGAAATCACCTTGGAATTTTCTCAGTATTTTCTGACATTTTATAGACCAACAACTTATTCATTAAGAAAAGAAATAGGAACATAATTGTTAGTTGCCCAATTGTTTGTAAGCCAAATCAATGTTTGCCCATTCTGCTGCTACCATCCTCAACACACAGAGGGATCACAGAGCTGAACACGCCGGTCTGGTGCAGAAGGCACGAGACAAATCAGGACATTAACTACTAACAAAGCACTTATATACTAATAAAGGGCTGGCTTACCTAAAGCCAGTTGAGTAGCACTTGAAATATTTTTGCTCTATGAAGCCTGATGTACTTATATGATTCTGTTTTCTTCAAGTTTGTGTCTTCCTGGTCGAACGCACTTATTGTAAGTCGCTTTGGATAAAAGCGTCAGCTAAATGCAATGTAACTAAACAAGTTGAATAGCAATATGCAGATGATTTCTTAACTCTGCGTCCTTTTTGTGTCTGTGTTCCGACCATGATTGCTTATCCAACTTTCCAAGGTATGCCGTGCGAAGCTTGAATGCTCCGTCTGAAGTCTGAGGTGCTTGATCACACTTGGAAGCTGTCAGTGTTTAACAATAGTTTGCTGTTGCACAATGCTCTCGAGATTAAAGCCACTTCTCTTTGTTACAAAGACGTGTTATGGAATATGTACTTCATGCGTACTGCAAACTAAATACTGTTGTTCAAAGCGGAGAATACCTAAAAAGGCTGCCTGCTTCTCCTCTTTCTCCCTCTCTGTGTAGAATCTGACCTATGAGATCATCCTGACGCTGGGCCAGGCGTTCGAGGTGGCCTATCAGCTGGCTCTGCAGGCCCAGAGGACCAAACAGCCCCAGAGCCTCCCCGTGGGCCCCGGCTCAGAGCTCATCGAGACCAAGTCCAGCCGACCTGTACCAAAACCACGAGGCAACGTACGGAAGTCAGGGGTAAGTGGACCTCGAACATAAATATAGCACATATAAACATTTTACGAGATAGTTTATTGGACAAGATTAAATAGAGCAACTCATTTAAGTTATATTTGTCTGACCCTTAAATGCTTTTCCTGTTCATTTGGCAGTCATTTCAGGCTCTGTGTAGCACACGTGGTGCAAATGTGGGAGGAGAGGTGAGGGGTGCAGTCATCTCAATTTTAGCTATAGGGGGTCTGCAGTATCATACGTTTGAAAATCAGCTAAATTCAATATCCAGAGAGAAAAAGAACACCTGCTGTGTTTTCTAATGATAGACTGGAGCAGCAGCAGGAGGTCAAAACTCAAGCAACACGTATTCAAGTATGAAGAACAACTTTATTGTGTACTGCAGATGTTGTTGGAGCTTTTTTCTTCTCCCAAAAGTAGGTCAAGTTGTGCCAGAAATATTTTCCTCTATGTTCAACGACAGCATATCCTACATAACGGACTTCTGATCATTTTTTAAGAAACATTATTCCAGGCTTTTTTAAACGAACCCTCAAAACACATTAGTAAAACATTTGTGTCAGTCAACAGCTTCTCCCTTCATTATGATTACACTGTTCGGATGTCTTTCACCATTAGCATAAAACCATTAAGAAGTGAAGCTTGTGCTGAATATAAATGAACACCTCAGGGAACATCGCACATCTCCAGCTGCTTAATGAAGTCGACAGAATCATGTTAAGAAAGTTGACTGACTCACCTTTGTATTTGTATAAATGCCTCGCACTCCCTCAGTGACACACCCACACCTGTAAGCCTCCCAGTGTATCTGCTTCCTCCCAGTGTATCTGCTTCTGTCTCGTGCTGCTCAAATCTGTCACACCCTTTTATTCTCACTTCCTGTCTGTGCTGCTTGTCTTTCCTTCTTCCTCTCCGCTCTCTTGCTGGCCGTGTTGATCTCTCCCAGGACTCTCCTCCTCTGGACAGTCGCTGCTGTTACCGTCACACCTGCACCACCCATCGCCCCTCTTTCGCCCCGCTGCACTATGCCAGCCCTGCCGCCCAGGTGCTGCCTCATCTCCACCCTCTCGCTCTTTGCTCCTCTCTCTACCTCCCTGCTTTATTTCACCTTCTCGCTGCCTTTCAATCCCCCAGTATCCTCCATGTGTGTCTTTACCCCATGCTTGTCTTTGTGAATGTGTATTGCTGTTATTGTATGTCTAAGTGTAGTTTTTGAATGTTACGTTTGACTCTGGCGTCCTCTAGTGGCTTTCTGCTCGTAACACATGCAGAACATTTACTGAGACAGAGAAGCCCATTCAGTTCCTCAGTGGATAGTTAATGTGCCAAAGTTATTTCAGTTCAAGTAAAGGAACTTGGATGAAAATCATTACAAATTCTATTAAATAGACCAGTGGTTCTCAAATGGGGGTACGCGGACCCCTAGGGGTACGTTGGAGTACTGCAGGGGGTACGTGAGATTTATTTTATGTTAATGAAAAAAAATTGTAATGCATTTAAACAAACTACTAATAGTAGATTAACTACTTTCTTCAAAGGTTTAATCATTCTGGATAATAAAATGGGAACAATAAACGGGTGTGTTCTCTTTTCCTTTCCCTCTCCTGACAGCCCGTCAGGCTCGTGCAACTCGCTGAACCTGTAATGAGTGACGCGACAGTAAAGAATAAATATATGTATTACTAGTTTAGCTAGTTCCAGAGTAGATGAAATAGCTAAGTGTGTTAGGTCTAACTCTTAGTGTATTTTGCTCCGCTCAACGGTCCGTCACAGCTGCGGAGCTGTGATCATGCAGAGCTGCGTGTTCTCCGTCAGCAGCAGCTGATCTGCTCTCTCTCTCACGTCCGGTTATACTTCACTCGTGTTTATGTCCAAATCTATCAGATCTAGCTAGTTCTAGTTAATAATATGACTGCCTGCTTATCAAAGGACCTAAACAATAAGCGTTGCTTGGCAACGGTGTGTGGCCGCAAAGTATAGCATTATGCCTATGTTAATGCTGTTTAACAAGGTTTTTGTTTTAATAAATCAGCCACTGATGGTGCAGCGCTGTACTGTACCTCTTTATATAGGCATTTTTCAGGGGGTACTTGGCTGAATTTTTTTTTCAAAGGAGGTACATTATTGAAAAAAGTTTGAGAACCACTGAAATAGACTAATGAAAAAGGTTTTAGATTGACTCACAAAGCATACAAGACATAATTGACAACGGAGATGAATGCATTATATTAGAGTGTATTCAAGACGAGGGTAAATCTGCATGCATCATTGAAACTGATTTTGACGCCGTGATCTAGTCCGAATGCCACTGGCCAAACATATATTTAAGTGTTTTACTTAATTTCTGCAGCTGTTGAGATTTGGTGCATTCTCTTCGTGTCTACAGGGGGACATCGCAGAGCAGGAGGGGGATTCTCACTCCCAGGGCAGCGCCACGTGGCTCGTGGACCCCAAGGAATCCAAGCGCACTATCAGCACTAAGTACGAGACCACCATATTCTGATTGGACCCCTCTTCCTCCTGACCTCTGACCTCTGGGCCTGGTCTTACCCCTCTTCTTCCCCCTCGTTCTGTGTGCCTTTCACTGTGACTCTGCCTCTCCCTCTCTGGGCTGGCCCCCCCCCCCCCCCGTCTCCCTCCAGCCAACACTCACCTAACACCGACACAGTCTGCGTGCTTTGCTCCTTCTGCTAATCCACCACCGCTTCTTCACTTTTCAATGATTATTACCCTTCTGCTTTATCAACCCTCCTGTAGCTCCTGTCACTCACACTTCCAGCCTGTCACTCGCCTTCACTGTAGCTCCTCTCCGTTTGAACCCTGTATGCTTCCCGAACTCCCCCTGCATTTCTGCACCCGTCAACATCCCACCTTTGACTCTTGGTGATCTTCTTTTATTGGTGCTTTTCCTGCTCTACTAGGCGACGGCCGCTCTGAGGCTTTTCTCTCTGATCTTTCAACTCCTGACTTCTCCGAGTGCTGAGCAAATCTGCTTCACCACGACACAGAGTGAGCCCCTGCACACATCCTGTACCTGGAGGGACATGTTTCCGGAGGAAACTGAAACACCTGTCGTGTAATTCTATGCGTCAGTTGGACTACAGCAGAATGTTGATGTTATGGAGCTTATACAGGATTTGCTATGGGGGACATTTTCACTGTCAGCGGTCTGCTTGAAGCCAAAGGAGGCCGAGATCCTAGCACTGTGATGAGGTCCATTCAGAGCTAATAATGGTAGCATTTTGGGGGGAAAAGGGGAACAGAATAGGGCATAAAAGCTGATAAGGACCCGCATGTAAGTGCTCCTTGTTGCTCCAGGAAATAGACAGTCCCAACAGGTATGCCCTGCTCTGTCCGTCAATCACAGCTCCAGGTTTGAAACCCGATGCTTCTGGAGAGGACTTACTATGACTAAGCACTTTTGCCAAATCTACAAGTGTGTAAGAACAAGTTCAACTTCTCCGTCTCGTCTTTTTTTTCCTTCTTCTTTTCACGACTAATGCCTTCTATGCTCATCCTGTCAGCATTGCCTTTTGTTTTGCCAATCACTACCTGGTTAATATTTCACGCCTGCTTGTGAAAAGAGTTAATCATTATATGGGAGGGGGGTAATCCATCATCTACACGCTGTTTATTTTTACTTTATTTAACCTCATTGCTTTGTGTTCGTGTTTCCTCTTTTTATAGCTGAACACTGTGGCCACTCCCAGCCAATAAGAAAGGACAGGCATGAGCCCTGTTGCATTGTGGGTAGGATGTTTTGGTGGAAAAATGACCCACTCCCCATGCGGCAGAATCACATCACCACTTGGAATCGAGCTCAGCACTGTAACACACGGCCTGGAGACACAGACGTAAACACTGCAGATCAGCTGACATCCCCGACTTCATCACACACACACACACACCATTTATCTTAATCGGAAAGTGATGGAGTCAGATGTTAGTGTTGCTTTTGCATTACCTGAGAGATTAATTGAGGGTTGATGTTCTCTCTTTGAGGAAATGTACCTGCTGTAATGTCACAATGCAGAACTGGTAGTAAAAGGGGAAGTGGCGGAGATCGGGAACATTGTCCTGTGTTCTGAAACAAAGGTACTAACTACCAGACAGACACCCCACTCTGACGGTACACAGTCCTTCCTGGGTAATTTGTCCACACATTGTAGCGTCTTTTTACGACTGTCATCCACACATACATGTATAACTGTGATAAACAATGTAATCTTGCACGGGAGGAACTCTAACCAAACTCAAGGGGCAGAGGAACTGACACTACAACGACTGTTTTATAATAATAATAATAATAATAATATAACGGGGGTGGCTTTTATATGATTTGAACGTTTTTCTGTATGTTTTAATTGTTTTAGAGGACAATAATATGTCCTAATGCTGGAACTGGATCGGCTGTGGTTCACTGCTGCTCCCTCTCTCCTTCCCTGCTCCTTTGTTCAGTTAATCCAGACAAGATTAATCACCAAACCTGCCATGCAGCCTGGTATGTCTTCAGTTTTAAGATGCAGAAAAGAACAATAGGGCACAGCATGTTTCCCCTAGCTCTCTCCCAGTGTGTTGACTGTTAATGCTACTTTTTGTTCAGCAGATAAATATATGGGTACATGGTCTGGTCCTTTTTGATTTAACTGTTGTATATGTGGTACGTTGTCAGGCCAGTACGATAACTCTATGGTACTCTACTGTCTTCAGCTCGCTGGTGTCGGCACCTTCGGCCATCAGCATGGTCCCGTTCTGCTTTTGCACATTGTTTAGGGATCAGGAGAGATATTTCGGGACTAATCTGATGACAACAATGATGAGAATGATATTGTAAATGAGTTCTAGCGGTCTGTATTTTGATACTTGAATGATTTTTGCCTTTATAGATATCTATATATATGTATATGTATGTATGTAATTTTTGACGTTTGTCAAAAGAGAGAAAAGGACTATGTCTTATAAAGTTAAACATATCGTGAATAAATACCCTGTGATTTAAGAAAAAAAAAGGCTGAGAAAACAAAGACTCAGAAGAGGGACCTCACTTCAGAAAAAAAAGATTGTAAATAATCTCGGGCTTCCAGTCTTTTTTATGATTATTTTTCATAATTGTACAACTAATAAATGGCGAAATTAGAAAAAGCTGACTTCTGAATCTTTATTTGCCCAATTACTGATCTGGTGTTATGGAATGTTTTGTATTGTTTTTATTTTTGGTCGAATTTTGTGCCCGATTTTGAACACCTAGTTCTTCTGCCTTTCTGATTTTTTGGGTTGTTTTACTAGTTTAGCTTAATTAATATTTATTTAGTAAAATGTTTTAATTGCCCACAGGTTGTGTATTGACATTATTATTTTTGTATCCTTCTGTTGCCTAAATTCCCATCTGAAATTACTTTAGCGACAATTTTAAAGGCCAATTTCTGTTATTTTGTCTAAAATAACTCTAGGTTTGTAACTGAATGAATACGGGAAATAAATCAGTCTGCTGCATACAGTTAACCAAATAGTTAAATAAATCATGTTATCTAATTTTTTTTCCCAATATTCATTACTGGGGCTGATGGCCAAAACACTTTCTACTCTCTTTGACTCTGAAACAGGAAGATGTTATTTTATCGTTCCTTATTATCTATAAAAGTGTTAATCTTCAGGTTACAAATTACACTGCATAGATCAAGTCAAATGGCATTAAACCTTTCTAACAACTGCAGCCTGTGTCTAACAGCCACACGTCTCAGAACTCTAAAGCTGCGTTATTTGTTAAAATGTTATGACTGCTGGTATGGAAAACATTTGTGTTATGTTGCCTCGTTGGCCAACACAAAAACACCAACAGAACAGATGATAGTTCCTCTGGTAGATATAAACATGGATTTACACATCTGCTCATTTTCATAGATATGCGACAGACGTCACAGATGTAAGCTGCTGTTCCTGGAAAACAGATGGGCTCGCTGCGTGCTGATTGTGCGGCTGATATCTGCAGACAGGCCTGCTTTGTTCACAAACACGAGACTGTTCACAGCGTGCACCCTGTAAACAAAGAGAACAACTGGGGAAACAAGCAATTTTTAGGATACAAAAGAATAAACAGGACATCATTTCATTGTGCAACTTTCCATTAGGGAATGGATTTAGAAATAGTCACTTTATTAACTATAAAATGTATAGATGTGTTATTACAAGGCATTAATACGATTATATTAGATCAAATTGTTATGAAGAATCCAATAGTAATCTAATGATTCTGTTAAATGTTGTTACTAAAGTGCCATCCATCCACAAAGCAATCGTAAATGTTCAGGTTCTTGACCAATAACAACATATAAAAAGACAAAACAAATGCTGATTTGGACAGTCAAGGGCCTAGTTTGTGTATTTGGTTTATGTAACTGTCAACAAGATGTGTTTTCCTTCAAAGATAAAATAACGCTTGGATAAATGCAACTTGTGACAAAATACTGGTCAAAGTGTGGCTCATATAGCTCAAAGCATATCTTTGTCTCAGTACAGACAATTTCACTTATCTGTTCTTGTTGAATTGATAACAAGTTCACTGTTCAAAATGCAAACAAAAAGCTTCTTGTTAAGTTAAAAAAAACACGTTATACATAGCATTGGGCTCGTATTTGTATGACTTTCACATTTAGTATACAATGTTTCTACTTATGCTTTGGAGAATAAAAATACTTTCCATTGGCTGCTGCTATTCCATTGGCTCTTCCTCGATCAGGAAGCTCGCTTATTGGCCGCCCACACCAACCTGTCCGGAAGCTAATTGGCTCACCTGCTGCAGGTTTCTCCACCTGTTCCGTCTTCTCTTCGTGTAGTTCTACTTCCAAGAACAGTGCAGCTGTCAGAGGGGACTGAGGTGCACCGACATGGACTAAACACAGCTCGTTTCTTTTTATACACACAGCTGTACGGGTCAACATCTTTTCTTTTTACATCGTTGGTGAGTTATCAAGAAATCCCTGTGTTTGAAGTGAGTGCGATCTTTGGTTCTGCTTTATTCATGCATACAACAGCGTTATGAGGAAAGAATAGGCCTACTTAACATTTTTTTTTAAAAAACGTGCTTTTACAAAAATATAATCAACCTTAAAGCATGGTATGAGTGTGCAATTCGTTTAGACCCCTAGTTATAGTATTTTATAAAGCTTTGACTTGATTATTTACTGTATTTGAGGAGGTTTCAGGACTCTGCACACATAGGCTCATCATCTGTCAGAGGGCAATTTGGGTTGGAGGGAAGTTGAGGGTGATGAAGAAATATTCCCACTATAAATACATATTACATTGCTAATCCCTTTCATGCTCTTAAGAACCTATACCTCCTTTCAAAGATTGATCATTAATGTGGCATCATTGAATATAAGTTGGCTTAGTGGTTATAGGTTGAGTCAAAGTGCAAATATTTGAAGATAAATGTCAATAACACAGAATTCAGGGGAACATGTGCCAAGCTAAACATTAATGAAGAAACTTGTGTTCTCTCGAGCGGGTAGAGAGTTACACAACCTGCTGATGTTCACCATGAGCTTGTGTTTACTGACAATCATTAAACCAGCTCTCCGGCTGCCCTTGAACACGTACTTCACATGTTTGGATCCTTTAAAGACTTTTTTTTTTTACAATTACTATAATGTATCCTCGTAAAGTGTAGATAATGATTCCTTGGATTGTAATTAAGCCTGGGAAGCTGAAACGGTTCTCACAGTTAACATTTAAAATACCTGTAGCTGATCCTCCCCCTTTTATAGTTTTGTTATATGCTGAGTTATAATTCAAGTGGAACACCCAGTAACATCAGAGCAGTTTAATTTAAAGTTGGAGCAAGCAAAGTGACATTCATTTCACTATTAGATCCTGACTCAGCTGTGGGTGCAGTGAGCTATGGTTTGTTGTTCAGGTATAAGGTGTTGGCTGCTCTGCCTCGGACACTTGTTCCCTCGCTCTGCTGATCTGAATGAGCTGATGGGAGGACCGATAATTGGCTCCAAAGCTTTGACTAAGAGGCCACTTCATGCTTCGTCAGCCATCCTTTGTTGCCAGAAAACACGAGTTAGTTATGTGGGTGATCAGGTTTTAACCCAACTGTCCTTTGCTATGTCTTCATGTCAACAAGATATTGCTCATCAGCTTCCGACCAGGCTTCCCCAATATCTATTTTTTACCAAGTAACTTTCTTGTAACTTGTGCCTTAAAACTTGTATTGTTATGATCCAGTTTCTAAATCAGTTTGTTAATATTAGTTCAAGTATTTTCTCAAGCTTACTTTTATTTTTCATCCTTGAAGCATCCTGCATTACATTTTGTAATCCTTCATTTGTCAGAGAAAAGTCATATCTGTCTCTCTATAAATGCGCTCTTGTGCTCAGGGATTAATCAAAACGTTAAAAATGTGTTATTAAAACGAGACCATAATACAAATTAATCAATTCTACCCTGTATACATTTTCTCTCCATGGCATATCCATAGTTCAAACAAAGTCAGCGTCAAAGGGGAATTGTATCTTTTTAGAAAACACAAATATTTGAGTCCAAATCCGAGTGATTCAAGTGTTTTAATCATTAACCATTTTCTATATATTTAAATTTTACTTAAGCCTCTTTTAAAGTCCTATCGTCATACCATAGATGCAAAGTACTGAAGATAAATACTGTGGATTCACTATTCTCGCTGTAGCACTGAAGTGATCTCAGTCATTAATCATTCATCTTTTTTAGGCTGCCGTCATAACATGCCGTCAGTTACAAGAAACATCCCAGAAGCTAGGGCTGCTTGGTTATGGCCAAAATCATAATCTCGATTATTTGGGTCAATAATTGATATCACGATTATTAAAAACGATTATCCATTTACTTTGAAAACATCCATTTATTGAAAAAAAAACATTTGAACAGTATGTTATGAACAGTTGATTACCCTGAACTTTAAGTATAATTCAACTGAGAAACCAAAAAAAAAAAAGAACTTAAAATAAATAATTGTTTTATTTCGAATTATGTTGTTTACATAATCGTGTATCCCCAAACCAGACGTTGATGCGGCCAAGCTCCTCAGCCAATCTGCCGTCTTGCCTCCGGAGTCTCCGTTCCTCTTTTATCATGGATACCTGCTCCTCCATGTTTCTGAAACGGCACTTCTCCTGCTTCTGATATCGCATGAATGACTTCATCATCATCTCCTTCAGTTGGTCAATCCTGTCCCCTGGTTGACCAGCCGCGGCCCCCTGGTCAGCCGGCACAGCCACACCGTCATCTGGCTCCTCTCTTAGGTCGCTCTTCTTTCCTCTCGTCATTTTCACCTCCTCACTTGGTCAATCCCACTTCTGACACCAATTGTAAAGCTGACAATTGAGCGGCCCGACCAAGCAAGGAGGCAGAGGCAGAACGTCCAAAAATACAACCCGGTGTGTGCATTTATTAACTCATACACATATGATATGACACAGCCTCAATCTGCTGCTCCTGTGCGCACAGCCACCACACTACCCGCTCCCCCACAGACAGGGAAACAGAGCCTAAATAACCACACACTAATCAGCAATTAGACACAGGTGGGGGGGAGGAGACAACACAGGGCACCAGGTGCACACAATCAACAGCAACAGACATGGGGGAAGGGGAACACTTTTCAACATAAAACCAACAAACAGAGACTGACAACCTAAAACACATACAGATGCACACACTACATACATTTCGCCACCAACAAAACTACACAATTTGGCCCCAAAGATCACCTCTGTTACACAAGCTAAAATCGTAATTGCGATTTAAAATGCGATTAATTGAGCAGCCCTACCAGAAGCTGCTCCTATTTTCCTTGAAGCATTACTTGCATCACAAATTATTTAAATTTGGCAGAGCAGATATTTTGTTTATGGGTAAGGTGCGTTAATGGAAACTCATGCCACATCATAAAACTATGATAACTGTCAGCCTTCATGCAGTGTCATGCCAAGTGACCTTTATGCCGTTTTTGGGACTAAAACCAACATTGACTCATAACGGTCAACGCTTAATTTCCTTACTCTTATTCGTTTAATCAAATGTTCTCTGAGATAAGAGAACAATGCAGTTGGCTTTGCTCTGTTTCCACGAACACACCTGAACCTGATTGTGCAGCTACGTGGGGAGTAAGCCATATAACAGGTTGGAAAGCCTTTGTCACTATTATACATCTGTGTGACCTATTTAGACACAAATCCACTGAAGAGCCATAACCCAAGTGAAACTAATATTATCCCTTTGTGAGTCAATCATGATACATTGTTGGTTGTAAGTGCTTCCCAAACTTGCTAGTGCACGTTAAGCCCTTCTAATGGAAAGTGAAGAACTTTGCTTCATGTGGCCTCTTCTTTATTGTCTTATTAATTCATTATTTGTTTCTAAATATGCCCTCTATTATTGAGGCTTTGGAAAATCCTTGTCCTAGTATTGTACTGTATAAGTAGATGTAATAATCGCTCTACTTATTTTGGCTGGCACACTCTCCTCATTCCTGAGCTGTCAATAGTAATATACACACGGTAATATGCAGGAAATACATGTGCTGCTATGTAACATAACACTGCAGATCAACTGTCTACTCAGATTGTACATGATGTGAAGCACGTCATGCTCATGCACGAACAAAGATGAGGCGTCTCGCTTCATGGCTGAATCATAGTGACTGGAATGCTTATTAACAAACCACTTAAGGCATCGCTGCATAACCTGAGAGCTAAAATGCCAACATTCTTCTTTGTACTATCTATCGCTGCAAACAATTCTCACTACAGATGTCAATATAATAAACCATTACAAGTCTTTGTTCACTTTTGAAATCACTTTAGTCTGTTTACCATCCCTCCACTATAGCTCAAAGGGAACCTTGTACCAGAAGTCGAAACCTTTAGAAAGTATCTGGACAGACAGTTGAAGCATCACATGAGCTTCAGAAACGTTTTGAAATCCCTTTTTGCAGAAACGAGGACTGTGGATTTCATTTCATTTCAAACCTTTATTTAGACAGATAGGTCCCTTGAGATCATGGATCTCTTTTACAAGGGAGACCTGCATCAATTTAGTTCCACATGAAACATAAAAACAACATAAAAACAAACAATAGAGGACATCATATTTACATATTCACCAACACTTACAAACACCCATAGTGTCAGAAGGCATCTCGTGCAGACGTGCCTTAAAAACATTCAGAGAAATAAAATTGCTCAATTTCAATTTGGACTGGAGGCTGTTCCAACAAGTGGAGCTGCGCACATAAAAGCCGTCTTACCTAAGACAGTCCTCACTCTTGGCACATCTAACAAGACCACATCCTGCGATCTCAGACAATAGCTGCCCGCAACTTTCTGCTTTACCAGAGAACAGATGTAATACGGGAGTTTGCCCAACATAGCTTTATAAATAAAAGTGTACCAGTGACTGAGCCCTGGATGTCTCCCGTCACTTACATTGAAAGTTCATTAGGAAATCTTCTTGTACTGGCCCGTCTGAACATGAACGATAACGGCAATAAAACAAGCTTTATTGCCAATATGATTACCAGACCATTATCCAAAGACGGACGGGAAAAATTGTGAGCCCATCCTAAAAGAACAATAATGTCTAATTTATGAAAAATAAATGATAACTAGTTTATTCATTCATTTACATAATGACACAATTGCACATAGCTAGTTATGTTTAATATATCTCAGTGACAGTGAGAGCACATTTAACATCTTAACTACAAGAGCCATTACATTATGAGGATAATCAGTTGTAATTTGTGGCCTTCATTTTTTCACGCTAATGGAAAAAATGTACATTAATAGTTGTTGCTTGGATGTTTGCAAACCAATTTTGTGAATGATTAAAGCTTTATCTCATGTTACCGGCTGTAGGACGTCAGTATTCGTATTTGAATAATTGTAAAGAAGAGACAGCGGTAACACACACATTTCATCATTTTGTCCCATTCTTAAATATTCTCCTTTACTTTTCAGGTTCTACCTCAGCCTGAGTCTCTGTGAAAGTTACCGGTCACAAGGGGACTGTGAGGCCCAGGTCCCGCCCTCGTCCTCTTCCTCATGCCATGCCGAAGAGCGACACTTGGCCAGGCGGCGTTGCCATGGAACCCATGGTGTAATTTGGACAGTGTTGGGAGCCTCGACAGTGTAATCGGCGAACTCTGGCTATGTGAGTGCTGCAGTACATCTCATCCCAGCCTTCTGTCCCAATGACCCCGTCTCTTATCTGCTCTTTGTGTAGCACATGGACACACTTTACCGCGACAAGTCTCCTCTCGTCCATCTGAATAAACATTACATTTATACACGCTTCTGCAATTTATTGGAGTGGTGAAATAAGGAACTGGGACTTTTTTCAATTAATTTGTTCAAACAGTTTAAAAGTACAATCATCAGACATAATGGAAACATGTGGCGCAGTACACCCAGAAAAAGCTGTACAAAACTTGAGAGTCGGGTGCCAAGACATTAAAGGGCCCTATTGTGCTTATTTTAAGGTTGATATTTGTATTGTGTGCCTCTACTGTGACATGTTTACATGCCTTAATGGTCATTACGTGTCTTTAATTATCTCATGCTGCCTGCTGCAGCACTTCTTTTCACCCTCTTTCTGAAACCAGAGCCCAGTCTGCTCCGATTGATTAGCTGGCCAGCTCTGTTATGATTTGTCAACTGCTTAGAGGTGTCTATGGATATATATAATATTAATAGAATTGGAGAGAGTTAAAGGTGGGGTAGGTAATTTTGGAGAAACCAGCTTGAGTGCGCTAGAATTTGAAAATACACAACCGGAACAAATCTGCCACTTCCTCACAGAGCCCCTCCCCCAACACACACGAACGCGCACATGACCAATGAGGGCACGAGATAAGTTTGTGCACAGATGGAAGGCTGACAGGCAGGTAGGCCGTCCAGTTACTTTAGCCGGGCCGGCTAAAATGATTGGTCGTGCTTTTTACAGTACCACGGCTTCCACAGATGACATTTTTTAATTTTTTGTCAAAGCACTTAAGATATTCATTGCTATCGGGATGTTAAGAGCATTCCATGGAATATAACAAAAAGTGTACAGTATCTCGAGCCGGTTTCTCAAACTTACCTACCCCACCTTTAATGTATTACACAGCAACATTACATTGTGCATCAGGCTCTAATAACTTCTGCATGGTTTATTACAGTATCTATGAGAAGGTCAAAGAGGAAGTTAATGTGTTGGAGGTGAGGAACACTCATGTTGGTTCAGGCAGGGTGTCAGTGAGAGCTTCTCTATAGATAACTAGAGGGGAGTTTTTTTTTAATGCCGTTCACAAGCACCTACTGTCACCTGAAATGAATTCCCCTGACAGGCCAATATAAAAATAAAAGATGGCCAAGTATAGAACAGGACAAAAGTGGTGCAATTAGTCATCCCTTTGCAGCAGCTTGACCACTAAACCACTTTGACCTTTTGTTCCTGCACTGTCTCTCATGGCGGTGGTAAGGGTTGAAGGGAGGACAGAGATTGCTGAAGAAACTGCTCCGAGTTTAAATGCGTTTATTTTGTCTGCAGAGCGAAGACAGTATGGAGCACTTAACAGCAGAAGAAAGGGCGTGTATCATGTATCTGGAGGAAACAATTGAAGCGTTGGAGGTGCAGGAGGACAGCGGCTTTTCAAACGATGAACCAGAAGCTGGATTACAGGCAGAAAAAACAAGTCACATGAGAGTAAATGGTATGTTCATATCAAGACAAAAACAATATTTGGACAAAATGCTAATTGAAAGCTAATGAACTTGCTGATTTTGTAATAATTGTTTTGTATCTTGATGGTTGATTACACTGTAAGTTGCTTTGGATAAAAGCGTCAGCTCAATGAAATATAATGTGAACACTAAATTACAATCAATAACTGCAGTATGTGTCTGTTTCATACTTAGACATTTCCAGTTTCAACACTGATGAGTCTGGAGGAGCTTTAACCAACGGAGACAAAGCGGGGCATCACATTTTCCAAACTCCAGAACCAGCGTCCTCTCCTGCATTCGACAGGGAAGATCTGAACACATCCATGAACCTCATGACTCAACTCAACCCTCCAGACACAGAATCAGTCACTGATGGCAACATTCACAGTGAGTTGTGCATATCCACGGATGAGGATGGTACACTAAAGATTGTCCCAGGTGACAGTCTTTCCCCCGGACCGTCCACTGGGGCCCCTGAGACAGATGCGGGTGTGATCCCTCCTCCCTCAGCCTTCATGGATGAGCCCTTTAAGCCTCCACAGCCACAGAAAGTGAACTACCTTCCTCCACCTGTAGGAATACACAACCACCAGCCAGGAGGAACGGTTGACTTGTGGGAGCTACGTCGAAGAGCCACTGAGCAGAGGTCTTCACAGAGGTCACCTGTGAACAAGGAGCCTCCAAACAGTCCTCCAGAGCTGGGTCTACCAGCCGTCAGCTCGGGTCCCCCGTTAAGTCTTCCTCGGTTAAGTCTTCCCCCGTTAAGTCCTCCCCCTGAGGCCGCTGAGCCCAGAAGTCCCCCTGCTGTGGCCCCTAGGCCCAAGAAGCTTCCTTCCAACATTATTCTCAAATCACACAAAACTGGCTATGACGGCAGCTCTGGAGCTTCGGTGTCCACTAACAGCGACCGGCATTTGTCCGACCCCCAGAGGGTCCGCATTGAAGCCCTACGGAAGCTCGGCCTGCTGCCTGCTGAGGCAGATTCAGGCCCTGCCCTGAGTCCTTTACTTTCTCCCAGAACCAGAAAGTCATGGGCAGCTCCTCCTTCTCCAATCATCTCAACAGCTCCAAATACACCACCCTTGACTCCATCTTACATCCGAGTCCACAGCCCACCTCCTGCAGCTGAGCCGACAGCAGCTCCTTCTACAGCTGCTGAGGTCCTCCTAGTGCCTGATGCTTTCAGCGATTCACTCGAGCCTCCTCCGTCGGATAATATACTCTCTGCTGTCGACACGCCCCCTCGTACCCCTCCTGCCCTGGTAAAGCATCTAACCCCACCAAAAGCCTTCAAGTCCGCCTCCCTGGAGCGTTCTTTACCTGGCCTAAGCAGCTATATGGCGAGCCAAGAATCCAACAAGGCGGGAGGGGATCAGAGGAGCTCCAGTCAGCTACGTAACAATCGTCCTCGTCCCGCCTCTCTGGGGAGTGGCAAAGAGTTCATTGCTGCTCAGGGAAATGGTTTGCATCCAGGCCATGTCATCAGCAAAGAGCCGGACTTACGGAGGTCCCTGCAGGCCCACAATGCCTTTCAGCACACCGGAAGCTCTCAGAAGCTTCCTCGATCGCAAGGCATCAGCGTGCTGATCTGCCCGAGGTCAGAAAACGAAGAAGACCGCCGTGACGCTCTGAAGAAGCTGGGGCTGATCAGGGACTGAGGCATCCATTTTCACACTTACTTACCATCTGCCATGGTATCCCTCAGATCATATATTTAAAGGAACATACCAGAGATTCATACATGATTGATGATCTTAGTTATGCTCTTTCATTTTTACTTCATCATGCACGAGACTGACTCGCATGTCTAGCATTCATTGGCCGCACCTACTATTATTGGCCAGCCTTATGTACAGTGTTTTATTTCTCATAAAACTGCCAATCAAGACCTTTTTTAATACACACTGACTTACTGTAGCTGTGGTTTTGTAAATTAAAAATACTGTTCATTTTAAAAAGGGATTGAGTAATCTGTAATTTTAATATGTTTCTTGTAATCTACATGTATAAACGTACGTCTGTCACATGTTGTTCTTTACACTGTTAGAGGTTAGTTCCTCTCTTTGTTCTCCTTTTTAGATACTCTCGAAGGTCACCTTTCTTCACTTTCACTTCCGAAAATGCTTCAGATTTGTGCTTTGTTGTCTACAGGAGCTAGCTAATATGTAGGTGTTTGTGTGTTTAACATGAGCTGCATTGACCCTGTATGGCTCAGTGCAGCGTGTCAAAGTAAAGGAAAATACCTTAGCGTAACTCAAAGCACGTAATAGGCCGGCGGCCACTCGGTGATAAGAATTTGAAACATGGCGTTTTTGTGGTTGCTTAGTGACACACATGGAAAAACGTATGAGCTTGTTACACAGCGGATTTATGTGGTGTCAATTGTTGACCCCAAAACTTTTATTAGGTGCACATGTTATATATTTTATATAACATACTGTCCTTTCATTGCCTTCAAGTCACAAATGTACTTTATTTACATTTCTAATATATCATTTTCCTCTGGTGGTACGTAAAGAATTGGCCCTCATACGTCATGTGAAATCTCAAACAGACAGATGTTCTCTGGCACAGCTTTAGCTCCTTTTATCTGATAGAGAGAGAACTGGTACAACCTGTTTCCCGCCTCCACGTTTAGACTTATGCAACACCTTTGCTGCTCTTGGTGGCACATTTACAAGCAGGCAGTACGTCTGGAAATAATTGTATCACTGCAGCAGACTTTCAGAGATAAATAGATGTGCTCTATTCTCTAACACGGCGTTAAGGTCACCTACTGCTGTGAAAATTAAGCTCAATTTAAAAGTCAACTCTGAATAGGTATTTACATCATGAGACAACTGCACTATGGAGTTTGTAGAGAAACCGGCTAAAGTGTTTGAATCAACACATTTTGTCCATTATAGGAGCAGAATATTGACCTTTCGGACAATGTTGAAGGCCTGCCACATCAAAAGGATACCAGTGCAGCAGTGAAGTGTTCTTATCTTTCTAGTTGGTGCCATTCAAGCTACACTTACACTTAGGTGTGGTGTCTTAGTGCCAAGTGCACAGTCTTTGTTGTCTTAACCACACCCTGGATTTCTTCCCAACATGTATTTTATTACGTATTTAAGTTTGCATAATCTACAAACAGAATATTTTCATAAATGTATCTGTTTATTTTTTGTTTATACAATTTTGCTAAGGAAGATAATACCTTTTAACTTTTAACAAGAGCCACGTGAAAAGGGATTTAAATACTGTTTTCAATATTTTCAAATGAGCATATTTTTGCAATAAAGATGAATGAAACACTATGAAGACACATTAAACTAGAATAATAATGTGTGTGTATGATTTGTATTTGTTTAAATTAGCAAGGATCTCTTTCACTGTAAAGAGGAAGCAGTTGCGTGCTATCGAACCAACACAGGCTGCTTTATGCTGCTGCTCTGAGGCCTGCGAGCTATCTTCACTTTCCACCTGCGCTCTGATGTCCCGCTGCCAGCAGACCTGACTGACAAGGACTCAGTGGAAGTTCCTGTCACTTTCACTGTTAAGCTCATTGATGTCATGGATCAGCTGCTTTGAATAACATACCAGATATCACTTTGCATACCAACGTGTACAAAAGTTATGATGGGATCTGAGATTAGGGAATAAAGTTACTCATAAACCTTAATTACACACGATGCAGAAGTGATATATTATAGCCAGGGTTGGGTAGAATTGGATTACATGTTATCAGGATTAAATAGTAAAATTACAACAAAAAACGTAACTTTAATCAACCTGAATGCCAATAATAAAAATGTGCATGCAGATCATGATGACAATGCCAAGGATTATTTGATGACATTTTAGGAAGTGTCTAAAAAATAACAGAAATGTTCTCCATGTAGTCGTCGGGACAAAATGACACATAAAAAACAGCATCCCACATGTTGTAGAATACACACAATAGGCCTAACCCTTAAATGTGTACCAATACTGTTTTGGTAAGTAAATGTAAATTCTGCTAAATGTGCAAAATGCTTTTTTATTTCTATTGTAATATGTTTGGAGTTAATTATCAAGAAAATAAGTTGTTTTGGTATGAGGTAAGTCTTTATTAAGTGCAATATTAGATTTTTTTAAATGTTCAGTTTAAAAAAAAAGAAATTCTTGAAATCCAATTAAGTACATTACTCACAAACTGACTGCATTGAAAAGTAATCTGACCTAACCCTGATTATATCAAACAACCTGCTAACAACTGGTTGATTAAGTAGAGTAGAACTTTTTTGTTTGAATGCCTTTTACAAATGTGTTGTGTTGGCTAATGTTTCTAATCCTGCAGTGAGAGTTGCTGGATTTATTATTCCAGGTCGTCACACGGGGGCCGCAGAGGGAAATACCACCATGAGGTGAGAGGGACAGGTGCGTGCTGCTGCTATATCGAACTGTTTCCCCTGTCAATATGTGCCCTAACCTTCACCATAACCTTAACCAATTATTTATTCTACTTCCATCGATAATCGGAACCCTAACCGGGGAAAGGAGACGCTACCTGAAGGAGAATGTCACTGCAACACACGTGTTGGTTCAAAACAGGAAGTTACCTGTAGTAGTTTGGCCCACTAAATTGGCCTGCTGATAAACACGAGCAGCTGTGGGATAAACAGCAATGGATGTGAAACACAGCTCGTGGATTGCATATAAGGTATATATTCAGTTTCATAACCCTACACAAATCTGAACACACATATTTCATGGTGACTTTCAACATTCTATCATTACTGCTATAAACTCCCCATAAAAATACGCTCCAGCCCTCCTTTGAGAATCATCAGGTTTTACGTTTTCTTCACGTCATCGTTTATTTGAACAGGGACAATGAACATTGATGAACACTTTTAAAACAAATAATGCTTCAAATGTAAATATGCCGGACATTTATATACATAGCAACAATAAATATATGATGCAGAAAGAGCATGAGCAGAATTTACCACATGGTAATATATCAGTATCTAAGTATTACTGTGATAGTTGTTAGAACAACAATGGCTGCATTTAAACAAGAAACAGCTAATTGTCACTTCGGCATGTATTCTATACTGCCAATTTCCTCAAAAATGTAAAAAAATGCGTATTTAAATAATTGGGCTCAAGTTGTTGACCATTGCCAATACACTGAATGCATGGCATGATACTACCTGTTGAAAGGCCTGAAATAATTCGGTCTGGTCCAAAATGTTGTAACCCACTCCAAATGAAGCAAGGCAAAGATTAATATTACGAGTTACAGAAATTCCTTTTTTAGGTTTGCAGTATCCAGTTTTGAAATCCACAGTTCTACAGAAACAGCTCGACCACTAGAGGGCAGTCTAGATGCATGTGTCCATAGCAGGAAAAAAACACAAATGCTGGAACCAGACTTCCCCACTGTGATGAGCAGCTTTCAATAATGTGCATTCAAGACAATTCTCACATCACATGCTGATGAGAAGACTGCCTTTAGATTCAACTGCTAACACTGAGAACGCTGATTAATTTAAACACCTCTAGCCTACTTCTGCATATCACAACACAAAGGGATCCAAAAATTGTGGAAAGTGAAACTAGAAAAGTGGAAATCAGCGAGTGCACTATACACGACGCTGTGATTTTACATTTGACTGTTTAGTTACTATCTTTTAAATGTGATTCTCTATCTATGGTCTTGGGAGTCTTTTATCACACTCATTTGTATCACTTTTTTAATGTTGTATGAAGTCATAACAGCTGATTATGTGTTGTAGATTTGCAAGTTTTTAAATTCAGTTATTTATTAGAAACTGTTAAAGGGAACACTTTTGGCGTTTCTTTTACTGCCAAACAAGCCCCGATAAAAAAAAGCCAAAGCAATGACTTTAACTCCATATTCATTGTATTTACTTCCTATTTACAAGTCTGCTTTATCCTCAGTCATTCGTTCAATAGTTAAATTGAATTTAGTTCAGCTGTTGATTCTTAAAACGTCTCATAAAATGGGTTTGTTTTTGGAGAAATAGGAATTGTAGCATTTACGATTTTTCTTATTTTCTTTACAGACCTACTCCGTTATTTTTTACAGTTCTTTTCTCTACTACTTATAAGGTTAAACAGTGGTTGAACCAGCGTGGCTGAGTGCTCAGTTTTGTCCACAGCTGCAGTTTTTCAGAAGAAAATCAGTGTCTTGTTCCCTTCAGAGGAAATTATTCAGGACAGCAAAGAGGCCATTTTCCCCTGTCAATATGTGCCCTAACCTTCTCCATAACCTTCGCCAATTATTTATTCTACTTCCATCGATATTTTAATCTAAACCCTAACCACGGGGAAAGGAGAAGCTACCTGAAGGAGAGTGTCACTGCGACACATGTGGTGTTTCAAAACAGGAAGTCACCTGTACAGGAAGTTCTTTTCTCTACTACTTATAAGGTTAAACAATGGTTGAACAAGCGTGGTGCTCAGTTTTGTCCACAGCTGCAGTTTTTCAGAATAACATCGCTGTGTCTTGTTCCCTTCAGAGGAAATGATTCAGGGCAGAGTATTAGCAAAGAGGCCATGTGGGCGATTTAAAAGGTTTTACTCATCACAGTGTCACAATGACCCCTAAACACAATCGTCACTTGTGTGGAGTTTAAAGTGCGTTGGGTTGAATGGGATCTAAAGTTTGGTGTTTGACTAGTCAAACGTGTCATATTTGGTCTTTCATGACACACATAGGCTGAACCTCCACAATGGAGACACTCCCTGGGTAGTTGGAGCAGGTGGGTGTAGCTGCTGCACTATCAGGCTAGACAGTGAGCTCATGGGACTTCCCCAGCGCCCTGGTCCTCTTCTGTACTTACCTACCTACATGATGTGTGTGTCTGAAAGAGGCCGCCAGGAGCCTTGTCCTTTTCTTCACATATGCGTTGATCATAGGGGATTAGTGGAGACAAAGTGGCGCAGAGCCACTGCTGAGTGTGCTGGGGTTTAAGCATGCCCGGCCCAGTTCTGTGTCATCCAAAAAGTTTGCTTAAAATATAGGGGTATTATCTCTCGTGTGTGTGTGTGTGTGTGTGTGTGTGTGTGTGTGTGTGTGTGTGTGTGTGTGTGTGTGTGTGTGTGTGTGTGTGTGTGTGTGTGTGTGTGTGTGTGTGTGTGTGTGTGTGTGTGTGTGTGTGTGTGTGTGTGTGTGTTAGGCGGTAGGCGCTGTTGTACAATTAAGTTGTATGATGACTGACACTTTGAATAATTCAGGCGCATCACAAAGGATTAAACGTATCACAATGTCTCCCTTTCTGCTTCATCTTATCTTGATGAGTCCACTTGATTACAGATGTACAGAACGCACACACACCAGATAGAGTATTCGCACAGGCCTGTATCCCCTCCAGCACCCACATGCTCACTCATGCAGCTAACAATGCTGTCCGTATCTTGTCTTCCTCCCTGCTGCAGCAGCATTAAGTCTCAGGTAATATGAATTGGAGCGTAGAAAAACAAGCCCTCATAACCCACAGCCCGAGGGTGCTGCGCTGATAACGCTCATTAGAAGGTGTCAACTCTTCTGACATACCCAGTGCTGTGATGTTACAAACACAACTTGAAAAGCCTCTCGAGATGGTGCAATTGTGTTTATCCAAGATGCTGCAAAAGTCGTCTTTGAAAAAAGCCTTTCAGTTGGTGTGACACCTTCATTTCTTCCGACTTGATAACTGTGTTTCCTTTTTCCTTCCCTCTCCCTCTCTTGCTCCCTGTTAGTGCCAGTGACTAAGGCTGTGGTCAGAAGGCATTCCTGGGGCAAGCCCACAGCGTTCGCCTGGATGCTTGTACTAAAGTGTGGAACTCAGCAAGCCACTCTGCTCCCCTGTGGTGCTGGCATGGTGAGTACCAAGAGATCCTGCTGAGCCTGCGGTGGTGTTGGTAACCTCGCATATGAGGCCCCTGCAGAGTGGAAAAAGAGGGGAAGAAAGAGGAAAATCCTCTGAGCTGTGAGCCTTGGCATCTCCACACATAACTCTTTTAGACAATTGGGGAGCATAGATGTCGAACTGGTAGTTAAATGAGGTTCTTAGGTGATGTGTCCCCGTGTAGGACCATCTGGAAGAGAGCATTAGGCTCTCTGCAGGGCTTCTACTCCTCAGTTCATTAGCATGCAGGGTAGTGCAGTGATGGCTCTCACAGGCGCCTCCCAACATGCATCCATCTTACATTTATCTTGCAGCAACAGCTGTTAAAGCATCGTGTGAGCCAAAGCAAAAAAGTGGGTTGTCTAAAACATCTGGGTACAACATATATTTTGTCTCTTGATGGCTAAAAAAGGGGAAATTAGGAAGTTTGGAACCATTGAGGCAGTTGTTAAATATGCTCCAACAATCATAAATGTTTTTTTATAGATCCAAATAGTGCCGTGCTTCAACTCTTTTGAAAGAAAAAGTTATGAACTGCCTAAAAATCTAAAAAGTACTATTCGTAACCAGTCAGGTTTCGGTCAGTTACTCAAATCTCATAAACATGTTGCATAAAAACGTTGTCTCCCTCTAAAAAAAATGGTCTTCGTTGGAATGAATCTACGAAAGCTCTTTCTCGACACCTTCCACACTCTTTACCCTGTGCTGAAGTCCTGTTCATGACGAGCATCATAAATTAAACATTTCCTCGGCTTCCCTTGTGTGTCTGTAAGTGTAAAAATAGCTCGGTTTGGTGCACAGTGCACAGCCCCCTGCATTTAATGAAGTGTTGCCATGAAAAGTGTACTGATCCTGCAGCGTGACTTTGGTGGCAAACTGTGTTCTGACTTTTTCAAACTCCCAGAGTGACTGAGCTCATTTGGTTAGACAAGTGCTCCCAATTACCAAGAGATTTAGATACGGGGACAGGGGATATTTCCATATCCCTGACGGATGTTATTTTAATTACACTGAATTGCTTGACTTTGTGCTGAAGATTTACATTATTCTTCTTCTTCAGTGGAATCAAAGAGGGATTCTCGGAAGGTATTTCTGTTGTACTGAATCTCCTTTTTAGTGAGGCCCCTAATCTTTGTCATGGAAACCGAATTGAATTACTTAGTTTATAAAATATCTTACTTTACATCTGAGGTTACGTCTTGACACCTTTTCTTAGAAGTAATGGTAATTTAAAAAAGTGGTAGAATGGCGGATAATGAAATATAATACTCTTTGTCAGCCATAGAACTTTTTCCATCTGAAGAAATTAGAGCTGTTATTTCCAATCAACCTCATTGTGAGGCCCTAATTATATCTGATTGGAGAAACAAATTACACATGGAAGCCAGCGAGATAATTATAGTTTCGAATCCGCCCGTCCTTTGAAATGACAACATAAAGGCATCGACACAGCTGATTCATTAAGGTGAGAATGCAGGCAGAGGTACCAGGTGTGGGGATTCAGATGCAGTTCCTCTGTGGGGCGCTTCCTGAAAACAAATGTTTCTGATGTGATTTTCGGTGAAATGTGGTAGAGTAGATCAGTGAGCTGTGCGTCTGGTAATGTGAGCGTGGAGCTTTTTGATTCATGAACCCCTCATGCCTCGTTCCTCAAGTCTAATGATTGCAAACCTGTGATCAGTGTTTTGCAGGGATGGCTGATGCCAGAGATTGAAAAGCAAACTAATCCATTAAACTACAAAACCCTTCACATCCTTATTTTGTTTAAGAAAAATTGTATTTTTGTTCCATGCACACCTAAATGACTCGACTTTTGACACCAGACAAGGCTTTACTTATTCAAAGCCAAGAGAAAAATCAATGTGGCTGAATCTTCTACAGAGAAAAAGTCAATACTGACGAGCGGATAATGTGGTGTTGGTTATGGTTTAAAACCAGATGACACAAAATATATTTTGAATTCTTGTTTCTTTTTTATTCTTTTGGGTGGCCCCGATGATATTGCTTTCATCAATGTTCCTGTAAACAATTACTGCTTATTATGTATCATACCTGAGGAATTGATTCATGTTGAAGGGCATTTGAAACAGCTGGTATAGTTTATTCATCTCAAATAACTAACTATGGACATGTTTTTTTATTAAATAAATAGATTCTTCATGTTTTTTTAATTAGGTTCTCTTGGAGGGTCTTCATGCAGGTCCAGCTGCAGCTATAACAGGGATATGAAATTGCTCAGGGCCCCCAATTGACCTCAGAATAACGATGACATGCAGAAACTGGGGAAATGTTTTCATCTTAATAAGTTTTGCAATTTAGCGCTTAGCTCTAGTTGAACTTTTAAATCAGTTCAGTAAGCATGGAGGAGAACGATTAATTTAATCAACCCTTGAATTCAATACGTTTGTTAAGAATTTCATCAAACATCCTTTAATATTTGGGGCTTGATTGGCCTTTTTCTAAATGTCAATATTTGTTGTTGACTAACTGTTTTAATGAACACATTCATCTCTTCTATCAGTGAGATAGCAGACATCATACACTTCAACACTGAACCCACGACCCGAGGAAAATGGGTGCTTATTGGTTGCTGAATGAGCTGAACAAAATGCAATCTCCAAGCTATTACTTTCCCCATCCAAGTCATTTATAAATCCATCCGCCTTCTAGCACCCTTTCAGCCAAGCTTTTACGCCGACGGGACACTGTTTTTGCTCAGGTGACACCGACCAGGTGAACTCACAAACCCGGCTCCGGTGCACGTGGTAGCCCAGGTCTACCTTTACTGGCACCTTTGTGTTCATCCCTGCAGAACAAACACATAAGGGACACAGTGAGAGTGAGAAGATAAGGAGCAGCAGAGGAGTCCGGAGCGCTTCTTCTCTCCTCCCCCTTCAGACCCCTCCGCTCCACTCCATCTCTCCCTCTCCCTTTTCCTCTCCCTCTCTCTCTCCCGCTCTCTCTCTTTCTCTCTCACTCCCCCTTTCTTAAATTGACATTGGTCTGGCTCGAAACATGATAACAGAACAGCCTTCCTCCGCTCCCCGTTGTCGGGCTGTCCTCGCCGATCACTTGAACCCGAAATAAGCAGCGCAAAGAGGAACGGGATCGCACAGTGTCCTATCAGCGGCTCCTCAGAGGGAATAACAAGAGACCTTTATACCGCACAGCCTATGTGCTCTTGCGCATCGTAGAGCTTATAAAGTACTCGTGTTCAACTCTAGTGAAAGTTAACATGTATATGCACGCTTTGAGACGCGCAAGCCTTGGATTTGTAGGTTTCTGCCTGGTCGCCTTTGTCCAACAGTCAGCTTCAGGAAGTAAATCCACTCAAGGTACGTTTTCATGAAAAGAATAATAATAATAAATGTATAACTACTGATGGCTGGGAATGTGCTGTTCTGCCAAACTGCTTGTAGCCCAATTGATAGATTTCTTAGATATTTTTTGGAAAGCCATTGATCAGCTGTCTAAATAGCTGTATTAAAACAAGTAAAAAGCAGAATATTTGAAAATGTAGAGAGTACAAAGTAACATCTTTAGAGCTTTTGATCCATCAAATACTCTGTTTAATTCAAGCAGGCGCCTTCTGTCGATCCACTGACTCATTACGCAATCACTCAATTGCTTTTTTATGTTGTGTCAGTTGATTTGTATTTATGCAGTCTTGATGAAAGGAAACATCAAAAGGCTTAAATTAAGTTTCACTGAGTGTTTTCTGTTGTCATAAGAAAAAAGCAGCTGTCTCTGATCTTCAAAGAGCAAGCAGTGTGAACGGTTATGTTTCATAGCTAATCCTGCAGGTAATTGAGTGAGGGTAGCAGGAGGTATTTGTCACAGTCCAGACAAGTATTTGACAC
Source organism: Pseudochaenichthys georgianus (assembly GCF_902827115.2). Lineage (NCBI taxonomy): Eukaryota > Metazoa > Chordata > Actinopteri > Perciformes > Channichthyidae > Pseudochaenichthys > Pseudochaenichthys georgianus. Next base: position 10,979,218 of record NC_047509.1, read on the forward strand.
CGTCCGGTAACGCACACATGGAGGAGTATCTGTCTGTCAGACACTGCAGCTACAGTGCCGGCCTGCCCCCCCCCCCCCCCCCCCCACAGCTGCCCTCTTGCTCTCTTCTCTTGTGAGAAATTATTCAGACTAGACAAGGGCTGCCTGAATCAAAAGCCCTGGCACCTTACAGAAAGAAAGACACGGTGTTACACACTCAATCTGTGAAACCTTTCTTTCAACCTTTCTTCTCAAGGGTTTTCATCACTTAATTTTCCCACAATACAAATGCCAAGACGGAGCTGCCAGAAGTATTTGCATGCAAAGACACATCATGGTTCCCGTGTGAGTGCTGATTGTGGTCGGTGATGTTTCACACACACAAAAAGACATCTCTCGGGCGGTCGACAAGGCAAAAAGAGAAAGGGGGTGGGTGACTATTTTGCATCCTGGGTGGTCTGCCCCCACTTGTGGGAAAACTCAATATTTACATTTTGCAATTAGAACTACTTTTTTCTCACTTTATTTCCCACAACATCGATTACACACTTCCTTGTAGTGTGGAATGCCGCTGTGTGAGTGTCGGTCTGTAATGGCATGCACCTGTTTGTTGGTGACCGAGTGAAACGCCATGAACGACCACTTGGTTGGCTTCTCCTCCAGTTCCTGTTTATCAGTGCAGCTCTGCAGTGACATATGCTGTGTTTGACTGAGTTATTTGTGAGCATATTTTGTGCTTACTGAAAATAAATATTGTGATTTTATGTTGGTGGTACTGACAAGTCTGTAAGCTGGGAACACATTTGCAAACCGTAGAAACAGATGGAAGAACAATGACTAAGAAAATGCATAATTTGTCATCTCAATATTTATTCAACGCAGATGTTGCGGAGTCTTTGTCTTTCATCAACGTCAGTATAATCATGGCACTGAGTTTCCTCTAAGAAGAAGAACGGAGCAAGAGAGCAGTGGAATGACGGGAGGGAAGATTTGAGGATGTGGTGGAGAGAATGACAAAGAAGGGGAAATTGAGACAGTGGGAAACGGGAGAGATTAAGGCAGCCGAGACAGACGACGAGGAGAGAGAAGGTTTCTTAGTGTGGCACCAGCAACAAGCGGGTAAAAGAGAAGGAAAGGAAAGAGGGGAGCCATAGACGTCATGGCAAATCACTTTCCCTCGAACAGAGTCAGGAGCTCTTCGTTAATGCAGCAGCACCAAGGCAACGGTTGGTGTGGGGCTGACATGCTGCTGGGGCTGGCTATGTTGGTGTAACCTCTGCTCCGGGGCCTGGGGGTCTAAAGACGCAGGGCTGCCTGAGCGGGGAGGAAGGCCAGACCCAGGCCTGGAGACACTGTGGGAACCCAGCAGCCTTGTTAATATGAGGCCCAAGTGACGGGGAAGCTTACCTAGAGTTGCTGCCCCGAGTCCCCACTATTAGCGAGATGGAAAGGAAGAAGAAACCCCCGCCCCCCTTCCATCACCAACCCATCCACCCCCAACACTCACTCTTTCCCTTTTTCACCCAACCCTTGCTTTGTTTGCTTTGTCCTCGCTTCCTTTCCTTTGCACTTAATGAAGTAGCTGTGGTTTTTCTCTGTCAGCCATAAGCTATGACTGCATGACACCCAGAGTGTCAAAAAGATTCTGTCAAAAACCCTTCTGTCCCCCTCTCCGGTCCCCTGGATCTAGTCCGGCAGGTTTGTGTTACTTGATAGAAGGCAGGACATGTTGCAGGTCTGTGTACGCATGGAAGTGTCTGCATGTGTGTGCATACATGTAATTGGGACAGTGAGAAGAGAGTGTTGGTTTTTCGAAGCTGAAGAAACATAAAATAACTATTATAGGGCTTTTATTTCTGCCCGTGCCCTTGAATGTCTCTGAATGTTAGCTGTTAAGTAGAAAGACGAAGAAGAAACCAAAGGAAAGTGGACAGTCTACAGCACTGTCTTCTTTGGGCATGGCCAGTCATCTCACTTAACATTTTGACAACACTTTGTTTGGAGTTCGTTTTTCATCACCTTCACTCTCGTTTCTTTGGCCGTGTGTTTTGTTTTATGCGTTGCCTGTGAGTCCTGACAGGCTCGTACAGTGGTATTTGTAGAGCAGTTACACTTATCCCCTCAGAGACTGGAAGTGCTTTAAAACAAGCAGACACAAAAGTCCCTATGTGCCTGCCAAGGTACCGGAGCACAATTTTTGGTAAAGTCATTTTTAACAGCCGGGCGAATGGAAGATGTTTTCAGGTCAGCCAGGGAAGACAAAAAAAACCTCTCATCGGGATGGTCTGTGACTTTGAGAAGCTACAGACTTTGCAGATCAGGACGTTGCTGTTCGGATCATTTAACCAAAGTGACATATCACCCTTTAATTTCTCCCGTTCATTACATCTCGCTGTGTAGACCCAATCAAAGCAGATGAGCTCCTAACCTAGAAATGCCCTTTACACAAAGGCAGTCTTCTCTCTCTCGGCAGCAGTGACAGATGGTTGTGTTCTCGTTATGATCCGAGTGTCTGTGGCAGGTTGAGCCTCGGGGTAGCCCTCGGTCACCTGCTGATGAGTGGGTGGAGGGGATCAATCGAGCGTCACTCAACCACTCAGCAGACACACTCAAAAAGCATCCGCCTGACGAGTAGCGCTCCAGCACCACTGTACATGTTGTTACAGAGCAGCCGAGAGAGCAGAGAGATTATTATCTTTGCATTACTTGAGTGGTGAAAACACTTGATAACCATTCTGTCCAAGAGCAATGCGGTATGCATCACGAAAACGACTTTGATCTATGGGTGTGTTGCGAGGGCAAGTGTGTGTGTGTGTGTGTATGACTGCGATGAGGGATTTTTCGACTGGATATTAATGATTGCACTTAGCAGGCACAAGTGCTTTCACTTCCCAAAAATGAGGCTCCGTTATAAATAGAGAATCTTTTTAAAAAAACAGGGAGCAGGTCGAGGTGTATGTGCTTTTTTATTTTTCTCTTCAGTGTGGCCAAGTTGCAGCTGGATAGAAACATTTTAGTTTAGTTGTAGGGCAGGCTACAGCTCCACACAGAGCGAAGGCCATGTTTACCGGCACATGTAAAGTCGAAGCTGTCTGGTGCAAGCTGTGAGCCTTCGTTCTGGACAGTCACTCACTTTCATCCCGGCTACGGCTGGAATGAAAAAAGAAAGACATTTCCATCTGCAACAGAGCGTCAGGGATTCTCCAGACAAGGAGCTCTAAGTGCACTTTGCAAATAATTAGCATTTAATCCATCTATTCCCCTTTTTTCTTGTATTAAACCGCATATTTGCTACAGTGTCTTTTGTATCTTAAGAAAATGAGATATAACGTTATTAGTTCTCTCTTTTGCAAGTTTCACCGCTTAATCTGCATCACATGCACAATGTGTCAAATTAAAGAAATGTAAGAAACAACATTATTTGTGTAGGAAGATTGACAGCACTTCTCTCATTGTTCAGTTTACGGCGACAACCCGCAGCTTATTTTAGCACCACTACAAGAAAGGGAGGGGGAGCTAACCTGGCTCCGTCAAATGATTACTGAATACATCTTGCAGCACCCCTGAAGCTCACTAATTAACACCTAATTCCTCGTTTGTTTAATCAGTCCAGTTACTTCCTTGAGTCGCTGTTGGTTGCCTGGCAACTGCATTGAGTCAAGGAAGAGTCAACACCCCCCCTTCGTTAATTGTCGTTACACCTTATGTTTCTGTATGGATTGAACAATGAAGCTATAACAAGTTATTTGTAGGTGCTGGTAGATGCGTTTTATTTCAATGTGTTTGAGGCTAGGTGTTATCACACATTTCCACTCTTGATGCTAAGCTAACGCTGCTGGCTGGAGCTTCATATCGTATGGATATAAGATAGTCATTTTATCAAACTCTGAATTTCCCAATTATGTTTTTGGTTTAGAGTTTTCTGCGAATGATTAGTGTTTCAGTTTGTGTGTCGGCATGTGAGTGAGTCTTTGTAGTCTAATCATCTTTTCTGCTTTTCTTCATTTTACATCCAGTTATAGCTGCTGTCCATCGTCTGCACATATAAACTGAATTTGAAAATGTCACAGCTACCTACCTGTAGATATGGCAGATCCCCTGATCCCCAGAGGAACACATCAGCTGTTCAGATTCTTCTGTCATGGCTTTCTCAAGTAGAACATCACCTTCTCGGCAGCTAGCGACACCGCTGTGACCATTATTTGTCAGCTCATTTCCAATGGCTGCAGAGTTGACAATGCTGTACACAGTGTATATTTCCGGTGCAACAAGAAGACAAAGTAGTTCAAATCACCCAAATTTTTCCTGCAAACACCATGACAACTGCTTTGTATGCAACACCAGTGTCCAGTGGTGAGAAACATGCAAACCCTTCCACTGAGGAGTGCAGAGCTAGTGTGGGGTTTGTTTATTTACCGAGGCTTTAATCTGAACAATATGTTCCAAAGGAGTCCTGTGATACTTCTCCTGCTCTTTCCCTCTCGGCCTGTCAGTGGCCTTTGTTCTCTGTGCACATGCGGCACTGTGCTGACATCCCTGTTGGTTTCGGGGGAGGATGGAATCAGTGTTGATGGCACTTTAACCCCCCCCCCAGACTTAAACTCACCTCCAGAGCCGCCTTCAAAAGTGCTGATGGCTTGCTGCGAGCCTCCGTGCCGTCCCTCAGCCAGCTGCAGCAGCTCTCAGATCATTAATCCTCTAGCTAACCCCCTCTCCAGAGCCCACATTTGTTTTTCTGTTACATTACTCACTGATTGGGGGTACTGTGACTCAGGAGGAGATATCAGGGGGACTGTCACCTCAGGCACTCTCTAATCCCACAGCTGACGCCCCACCATCCTTCCTCCTCTTTGGCCTCTCTTCCCCGCTCCCCCCTGTGACCTCTCTGCTGAATAATGAGGCTGCGTCTCTCTTTGAGAGTTTCGGGGGGTCAGCGAGGGACGTCATTAGGCTGGTCTGCGGTGGTCAGCGTTGTCGGAGGGGGGTTGGGGGTCAGAGAGAGCCTTGTTTACAGACTGTGTGTGTTTACATTCCTGATGGTGAGCGCCAGCTTTAGAGACTGCTGGAAGTCAAAGGAAATGCTCTTATTCTGCTTAGTAATGGAAAAATCCAACCCAATACATCAAGGAATCCAAATGAAAAAAAAACCGCCTAGTTATTTATGAGGTGGGTTCTGGCCAATGCATTCTGGGTAGAAAGACGGATGACTTCACCGATGAATATGGGACGTCCTCAATGGACAGAGGCATGGGACAAAACACATGACCCTCTGCGGTATTTAATCACCCCCACTGAACTCCAGGTATATGTATTGCAGACTGTAATAGCTTATGCTGTTGATTAATGGCAAGCACTGGTTGTTCACGGCTCTTTGTTTGAAATCATTATGCAATCGATCATACAGGCATATGGGCTGCATCTAGGGTTATGTTCATCATTGATTCATCTGCAGTATATTTATTGATTAATTCATTAATCATTTGGTCTGTAAAAATGTAAGTAAATATTCCCATTTCAAGAGTCAATTATAACGTTTTGTTTAAACTGCAGCTCGAGAAGCAATGATGATTTACGATGGACTGTAATATTAAAAGGTGCACATTTATGTCATTCACATCATTAAAAAGGGTACTCTGAGTGGCCAGGTGTCTATAGGTTGCAAGAATGTTTACGGCTAAAAAAGATTTATATAGATTTCAATAATAATACTTACAGTATAACAATAATATCCATATTGGGGTCGTATAGAGAAAATGAACAGCAATATTAACTTTAATTTCTTTAAGCAAAAATGACAAACTTTAGCCAGTTCTAAACTTTTAGATTTGAGGCTTTTATTTCTCATATTTTATTATAAACTGTATATATTTTAAAATTGCTTTGGGTTAACTGACAAACAGTGACACATATTTATCTGAAAAAAGTTTGCCAGAAAGTTTTCTCCCTAACTTGCCCTCACCTTTTTACCTCTCTAAAAAAAAGCCTTGTGATTTTACATTTTCTTCTCTGACACCCATTCCAGTCGGATTGAAATACAGTAGTGATGGAGAGGCCATCAAACAGTTTATACGTCTTTACGAGTGAAATGTTAGCGATAAGTGATTATGCTGTCTCACTGCATTTAAGTGGAACATATATCCAGGCCGTTCCAGCCCACTGAACTTCACATTTCTGAGCTGTAATGCCTGCTTCACAGCTCACACAGAACCATTCACTTTATGCTCCAGTTGGACAGGAAACAACTAAAAATATCACACTTGTGCTGTAATTGCTACGTAGCCATCTTTATAGTCGGTGCTGTATCTGGTTAAAGTAATCACCAATGAATGTAATTGCTGTGTGCAGAGGGTAGAGTGTCATGTCAGTTAGCTCTGTGTGTATGAATATAAGGTAAACAGCTGGTCTAAGTGCCACCCTTTCCGTGTATAAAATAAGCTGCACGGGCCATTAACAGTGGACGACACATGCCACGAACGTTGAAAAATCCCCTGAAAGGTACAAATGAATTTCTTGTCACTTTGACTCCTCGTGGGAAATGGTTACAAGTTATGCTCAATTATTCATTGTGGTATTAGACCCCAGACCCTTGGAGCATGTCATGTCGACCTCTCTGCGCTCTCTTAGTATTACTCTATGATTGACTTAATTACTGTAATAAGTGTTTTTCTTCTGGAGGTGGTCCGAAGGTCTGCGAGTCATAGTGTGTTAGGGCCACACATGCTAAAGGGAAAGCAGGGCACCAGATGCTTGGTCTGTGGTCAACATAAGAGAATCAATATTATTTATTCGCAGAGTTTGAGAAATGCTTAATACATTAAACAAGGTCAAACTTGTCTCATCGTTGTCACTGTCTTTGTGTTGGAAAGCACATATTGGTATGTGCTGGTTTGAGTTAGTTGAACAACCCAACCCAAAATACACATCCATTATATCAGTTATCGAATAGGGCAACTGTAGAACAAGGGGTACATAATTCATTTTGGACTTAAGAAGCTGACTAGGTTATTGGAAGCTTTAAACAAATAAAGATAAAGATACATGGTCACAACTTCCCCTTGTCTTAAGTTATTTCCTATTTTGTTCAACTGGAAATTGAAAGAATACATTATAATGTGTTAGGGTTGATAAGATAACTGTATTAACCGCCAAAGAGGAAACTAGAATTTCCCATAATGAAACTCAACAACAACCTTTGATTTGAATACATCATTAGTTTTTTCAAACTTTAAACTCCATTTTACTCCTGACTTCACCGGTGAACTGAGTGCCCCTTTAAAGACTATACAATCACAAGGTTCACAAGGTTAATAGACATAAATAATAAAAGGAAGTCTTGTCCACTCTGGTTTTAAACAAGCTAAACGCAAAGATAGTCTTTCAGCAAGTTAACAAGATATTGCTTTCATGTTTTTGTGCATTTTCCCTCCGGCCCCAGATTAATCTGAGGCTTCACGGTTGGTGGACACAAGCAGGGAGGGACCCGGGGTTTTGAAGTTGTGATCACAGTTTCTGAAAGCACAGGATCAGTCAGTGGTCATGATTCCTAAACATTTAGAGTGTGTGAAGGATGAGTGTAAATATCCCGAATGGAAGCCGTTGATATTTTTATTCACAACTTTGTAGAGGTTTGCTGGGCAGCCAACAGAGTGTCCCTTCATTAGCTGAAGGGGATCTTGGCAAGAAGGGGAGAGATGCTAAATGTTGTGTTAATGTTGACGTCTGCATTTCATCAAAACCATTTTTCGGTAGAGGGAGGAGGGGGGGACGGGGGGACGGGGGGACGGGGGGCTGGCCAGTCTGCTGCCCTGCACATTTTGGAGATCTGTGACATTTCTCCAGTGTGCTGTGATAATGTTGCAACAACCAGCCATAGTTCCTGTCCTTTCCACAACCTCACACTCACTTCCTCTCATTAGTGCCTACCATATATAGCGCTGGGTGTGCACACATTCAGGCAACTAATACCACTGTGATGTGGTGAGCGTATACAACATTTAAAAAAGAGTGGTACACTGATTGTTTGTTAGTTGTTATGTTTTGAGTTGTGCCTAATGAGGAATGGGCAGGGTGAGCTTTCACATCTTTCTGCTGAAGGGGGAAAGTTTCTCTGTGAAATATGAGTTTAAGACGTACCTAGAATAACTATGTTCAAAGCAAATCATGGAAAGACTTTGGGGAAGCAGGAGACATCTTGTATCAAGTAGTCAAAGAGTCTAGATGTTTCAGATGCGGGTGAAGCATAGATGTAATTTGAACAATATTAACAATTTTAACAAGGTAGTTAAACTAATTTGTAGAATCAACAAATCAAACAGATTCATTATGTTATAGAACATTTATTTGTGTTGGTCTTGAAACATGTCTGAAAGAGATCTTTAAAATGTTAATAGGGACATATTCATTTCCCCTTTTTCTCAGGCGGTACAAAACATTGCTTGCTGTATTTTTTCCAATCCCAAAGCTAGACTGAGGAAATGAGCCATTTTTCAGACCCTATGCTTTTTGTTTACAACAAAAGTGTGTGAGTTGAACACCATTTCATCATATGGGTCATTTACAGTGAGTAGAAAAAAAGGTGTTACCGTCTTTCAAACCGAATCAGCCATTCAGCCATTCAGCAGCTCTGCTGCTCTGTAGCTAAAGTAATTATCTTGACATTAGCCCCATCCTGTACAACCACAACCTTAAGTATAGTGTAAGTGTGGTTCTAAGATGGATAATTACAATACTTGTTACTTTGTAATTATACGCAGTATGACAAACGCTGTGATCCAAAGAACACCTCTTTATGGACTTGAACCCAGCACCCTTCCGCCTTTCCCACAAGGAGCTCGTGAAAATGATGAATTTCATCCGAAAAGGCTTTTGTCAAGAAAGAATGTTTTGTTTCTGACGTGAAACTGCGACCGTTGAAAAGCTGCACCAAATCATTCTGTCAGGAATACACAGCTGAATACTCTGCTGCTCCCGCTGACGGAATGCATCACTTGGTCCATATTTTTTTACTTTATTTTGAAAGTTGATTGCAGGCAGCGCCAGTAAAGCCACACGTATGGGTGTCCCAGCTCCACTCAGTCTATTTCTGTATCTAAAGGAAAGGTGATGGGCTGGAGGGGGGCAGCTTTGGGGCAAAGCAAACAGCGAGGGTCTCAACACTCAAAGTAAACATTACCCTATGTTTGAACTACACACCTTCAGCACTACAGTTCTCCCACACACTCGCGCTCTACCCTCTGAGTTTTACACCCCCTTGAGCCGGCCCAGCTAAATACACCGCTTATCCCATGGTCTTCTCATAAATCAGGGAGGAAAAGCACCTCTGACAGGGTCTCACCTCCACGGCCAGCAGCCCTTAGCTCTGACTTTCATGCAGGGAATAAATGGACTAATGGCTTTTCAGAATTTCCTAATAACCACATAAGGATGTTTTATCCAGCAAATGTAATACAGGTATAATAAATCACATGTATATACCCGACTAACTCTGAAACTCTCCTATTGCCACCTACAGAAAGTAAAAGTCTGCTTTGCTGGGTCGACAGCATACGAGGATACTTTTAGTAGTTTGACACACAGCAAGTTTCATTGAGCAGACAATAGAGCATGACATTAGTCTGTTTAAGAGGAGTGAAAACATGTTTCAATATTGTATATTAGCTTTTTTTTATCCAAGAAAATCATCGAACTCAGTACTCTGAGAATGTCACTGGGTTTAAACAAAGACTCCAGCTTTCTGTGGCCTTGCTGTGCTCAAGTGCATGAGCCAAAGGAGGGCAGCAACAGCAGCAATATTATAAATGACACATTCCCCAAAGGAAACTGTTTAAACATCTGAGCATTGCCCAACTTCCCTTTCTTCTTCGGTTGTGTTGTTTTGGCGTTGTTTATTCATCCTTGTCCCGAAGCGTCGGCTTCATCCTCCGCTGCCTTAACTTGTTCCCAACAACTGTGATTCCTCAACACAAAAGAATGAAAGAAACTCAATGAAAAACACAATCTTTTCATCTCGGGCATGAGTCAATTACCAGAGCAGCCTTTCTGAGCACGCTCCATGTTTTTTTCCCCTCAAAGTGTTCAGAGGATTCTCTTCTGGAACATAAGGGTTTATCGATTCTGACATGTTTATTTCCACGGCAAAGACATGTTGGGTTTCCAACCTAACCAGCAGATTTTGGTTTTGTTGTTCATTTGTCGGTTGGAAAACTCCCAGTAACTTGCATGGGAAGATTTAAAAAAGGAAAACAGGCTATTGTAGTTTGTGGGCGAGGGTGTCCTCATGTGTTTTTATTTCAATTTGTGCAATTTTCATGTGCTCATAGTTAGTGTAGTAGCTGGTGCTGTCTCCGGTTTAGCTTTAGTGCAGATTTGCCATCCTTTTATAGATTGTAAGGAGATTTTTAAAGAGGCAGAAGCTTTCAAACAGTTGGTTAAATAATTGATGTGGTTTTTCATGCTGTTTTTAAATTTGTTTAAAACCCTAAATGCAAAGAAAGCTGCTCTGTCATCATTAACCATTTGAGTGAAGATAATATATTATAAGATGCCGGTAACATAGCATCAGAGTTACTTACAGATTCTTATCTGGTGCCTCTTTAGCGCACAACAGTTGCCCGAAGCACTGACAGCATTAAACTAGTCTGCGTGCTAATTTGACTTGAGGAGACAGATATATAATTTACTGTTTTTCTGCGCTGTATATTTGTGTTTGAGTTTCATCATTAACCTTTCAGATGATATGTTATGATGTGACTCTTTAAAGTTTCCGACTTGAGGCGTGTTTTGTGTGAATGCGAACTTTGGCTCCAGATGGAAACATTAATAACAAGATGAATAGAGGGATTCTTTGAGTCTCTGTCATAATGAATATTAATTACAACAGAGACTCGGCACCAAGACAGTTGACAATAGGACAGATATTTCTTTGTGATAAATGCCTCCTCTATTGAAAAACACTTCACACAGTCTTTTCTGTTCTTATCCTGGAAGAAGGTTTGCAAAGAGGACGGACCCGGGCTGCTCCTCAGGAGAATCTTTATTGTTCTCACATAATATGAATCAATGCAGGGCGCGGGGAGCTCTTGCATCACTAAATGGCTTTGTGGAAACTTGGCGAGAGAGGAGCCACAACCTTTCCTGGTGCTATAGTCCTTACTGAATGCAGCAGAAATGTAAACAATCAAGCCAAATTGGTCAAATCCACTGGCTGCTCTGTGTTCAAACCTTTAACCTTGACTCAACATCTAAAAGTCTAGTACTATTAAAAAAAGCTAGTGTGGGTCTTGGGATGCTAATGTCCTCCACTTCACTCTAGGCAAGAGAATGTAACTATTAGACAATGAAGATATTGATGAGATCTAACGGTGCTTGAACAGCTAACATTTTTGGCATGGTTAAAACAAACTCAGGTATGTTTTTCCAATGAGTATAGTTCCTTTGGATGTATGTAATCTCTCTCATTAGTGGGGCTGTGAACGCAATTCAACAACAGGATTTAAAAAAAGCTGAACTTATAACTCCATCTGATGATTACGATGTTAAAAACGTTGTCAGTTCATTATAAAGTTTGTGAACGTGATCCTACGATAAGCCTCAAATCATTACTGCGTCAGGTTCTTTGTTGTCTCATTTCTAGCTGTTAGTCATTATTCATAACATGCAGTCTCTTTGCAAATTGTTAATATGCATAGTCATATATTATTCTATTCTATCGTTAGCTCTTTGTGTAGCGTCAAAGTGCTTAAAACTTCTCTGAGTAATCAAAGTCGTTTCTCCCAAATTGGTCCTGATGATGCAGGTCGCCAAAATGGTTCAATAGCAAGTAACCAGTCTGTATATCTTCATGTTAACTTCTCTTGGTTTGTTTTAAAAAGCTGTTGAGAAAAGAAACTGGAATAGGACTAAAATGCAAAAATATGTATGTTTTCCCCTTGGTCCGGACCGAATGAATGGAACTACAAGTGTGAAAGCATCCATACTGAATATGGTGAGCCCTTCTCCTCTAGAGCCACCAGCAGGGGAATATTTCTGGTTTCGAGTGAAAGCATTTACATAATAACATTCGTTCACCCATTCATCCAGAGGCAATGGCTGCCATACAAGGTGCTAACTACTTGAGGAAGCTAACATTTGCACACAGCTTTGGCCATACCATCGGGAGCAACTTATGGTTATGTATCTTGCCCTAGGATACATCGACAGCGGCTGGGAACCCACAACCTTAGTTTGGCAGACAACCACACTCCCTCAGAGCTCATTAGCATGTTGATGTTAGCATTTAGCACAGCTCAGCATCACGGAGCTGCTACCAGCTGCATTGTATTTTTGTCTTGAAAAACCTAATCTTGATTCAGACACTAAATACTTTTTACTCAAGCACTGAAACCTCTGCCAGCTTGTCAGTGAAATTCAGCTTATAGCAGGATAAGAATGGATCTGACCTGGTAGCCTTGTGTTCTTCATAAAGCAATACCAGCATTAACACGTTCCTGTTGTGATGACTCACTATGTTGGCATAAAGGTGTTCAAACCTTTGAAATTACCTTCAATTTCAATTCAATTTGGTGTTATTGGTGCCATCAATGTCCTTCTGTCCACAGCAGACTTGATGTCCTGCAGGAATAGGCAGATATGGGCAATATCAGGGTTTAGGTTACAGGTCATTTCCCAGTGGGATCAGCCAGCTCCTGCAGAGGGCTTGTGATAAGAGTGATATTGGAAGCTATGTAAACCTTGTTAAGCTGCCCTTCCCCTGTGTGCAGGGGGGTAATCCTAAACACCTGGGCTAGTTAACTGGGATTTGGTGGGATTAGGGGCTCCATGAGGCAAACCTGATCTTGCTACCGATTAAATCCATTTCCATTCTTATCTTTTCACATTCTCTATCTTACAATTCAAACTCAATCCAGACGTTACACAAACCTTTTATACTGAGCTAATTTATACCTGCCCATACCTGTAATTCTGGGATTTGAGATAGTAAGCCTAAATGTGATTCACTAGTCTAGGCTTGGACGTCCTGTTTGGTTAAAGTTCATACTGTACATAAGATTTAAATGCTCAAAATGTGTTTTTGATCCACATGCTTCTGGTTTTGTTGTAGTGGTGTTTGATTTTAGCCTTGGTGGCAGTATGATTTTACGGATGGTAATCTGTTGTCTGGTCCACCTCTTTGGTCAGACTTAAATATCTTTGTATGCATGGATTATCATAACATTTGGTACCAACAGTATTTGTCCGCAGAGGATGAATCCTATTGCCTTTGGTGATCTCTTTACTTTTTCGTGCGCTTCCCACCGTTAGCATGACATTTACATTTTTGTTTCTATCAAAATATCTTGACAACTTTTGGGGAAAATTGCCTTGCAAAATGGTTCAAACATCCATAGTGGCTATTGGTGAATGTTCCTGTTGTACCATTATTGCATTAGATGATCAATATTTCAATTTGTCCAAAACATTTTTGACCAAACACTTTAGCAGAATGAGCATGCTAACATGCTACATTAAGATGGTTGGTGTTAATGTTGCCTGTATACCTTTTTGTTTGTATTCCATTGAAGGCAGGTACTGAAACAACATTGTACTAGAGCTGCAACAATTAGTGGACTAATCGATATGTCAATAGGCAATTATTTTGATAATTGGCTCGTTAACCAGCCATAGGTACCCCAATTATTTTATTTTGTATTATTTGTTTTTAATTTATGTGTTATTAAGGCTCCTGTTGGATATTTGTTTTTTTCACAAGCCTTTGTTTTTCATGACTCCCATTTGTAAAGAAAAATGCCCAGTTGATCAGTTAAAGGATACTTTTTGGGGGCATTTTTCCCTTTGTTTTCAGTGTAGAGATTCTGGAAATTGGGAGTAAGAACGGTATGACCTGCAAAAACAAATCTCAATGTTGAAATCCCCTCCCTTGTGCGTGGTGGTAATGCGGCTTCTACTGTAAAAAAAGTGCTCTGGAATCAATGTTCTTGAAAATGGCATTCATTTAATAAGGTTTTCAGTTATCATTTTAATGTGTTTTTGTATCTTGAAGGAAGCACAACCAATTACATTATAATGAATTGCATTTTGAAAATCTATGATTTTGTGTCACCCTCATCAAGAAAGCCTTTGCTCCATCCACTAACCACCTCCTCCCTCTTTCCTCCTTTTCTAGATGTGGACGAATGTGCAGAGGCGCTTGACAACTGCAGCATCGATGCAATCTGTCAGAACACCCTGAAGTCATACAAATGTATCTGCAAGTCAGGCTATAAAGGGGATGGAAAACACTGTGAAGGTAAAGTGTTCACGGATTAATGTGCTAATTTACTGTGGTCGGAGGCACACACTTCTTCTCCCGTCGGTGGGAGCACAGGAAGGGTTTTACAGTACATTAAAGTAAAAGGAAAATGTCTCAAGTTGATTTTCTCATCTATGTGAACGTAAGCCCTTGGGCCAGTGACAGGCTTGATAAGACCTTCTGTCTCACTCAACATAACTCACTAGCTTTAAGACTCTAAGAGGTTAGAGAGAGAGAGGGAGAGCGGCAGACAGAGGAAGGGGAGAGCCAGGTGCAGAGTGCTCCTTTGTGACAAGATGAAATGAGGCAGTACATTTCCTACACATGTTGGAGGAGAGAATTAAGATAGTGGCTGAAACGGCAGTCGGAGGCCCTGCCAAGCAGTCAGGGATATTTCCACAGCCAGAGGCCGGCCTTGTAGGCTGTCAGACAAAAGTCTGTTTTTTTAACCTTTCTCAATGTGCCCACAGCTTCCCGATCATTATACTCCAACATTTTTATTAGGATTATTACAAAACCATATTTTATGTCATTTTTTTCCATGCTATTATTATTCTTTCATTAACTTGACAGGGTGTTTTTCATGGCCCCCTGCCTGGAGGTTATAAAAGTTGGCCTTATTGAATCTATTGTAAACTATGTGCAAGGTCGGGTTTCTATACAACTGAAGGTTAGCTGACGTCTCTCTTCAAGGCCGATCCACTTGTACAATTCAAAAGTAACATTCATAAAAATGAGCTGAAAAATATCTTTGAGTAACTGGGGGATTGATTTGAGAAGAACAGTACCTGTTACTTGTGTGAAAGGAGAGCGGCAGGAAGCTAATGTTTCCATGCTGTATGGCGTGAGCCTCATTACCTCCTCCACCTTGCTTCTCATTATAGTCCGTGGTTCAGGTTGGACTTTTAGTTTTAAAGGCTTTGTTCAATATAACTGTTAGCAACAGCTGAGATTCCATGCACAAGATGTTGTCTTAAGGGGACTCTTGATTTGTCTGCTGTTAAATTATACTTTCAACATTTTTCAAGTATGTATAATAATCGTCAGGTGCCCAATTGGACATTTCTTGCAGGTTCTTGCTAAAGAAAGCTCCCATCCTAAAATTCTCATGGTGTGTATAGTAAGTTAAAAAAGACAAAATCCACACTCCCCATTTTGCCCAAAGATAAGGTTATCTGAAGCTAATAATGTTATATGTTTCAGTAGTTTAATTTAGATAACCCTTGCCTTATCTTATCTCCAAAGGCTTTGCTTTTATTGCGCAACATTCCGTCTTTGAATTACCAGACAGTGTTTTACCAGTGTGTCCAGCTGGGGAAAATGATTTCTGTTTCTTTGAGGTGCTTAAACTGACAAAATATGATAATGAACCTCAAAATTAAACTCAAGGCGAAGGTAATTGTATTGAAAATCTTTTCATTTTAATACATTTTCTTTATAACAGTTGCTTAATCTTACTCCTTTATAAATAAATGACAAGGGAATGATCTGTTTTCACTTTTAACTTTACTGAGTTTGCTCTTATAAAAACACCATAAACACAGAAATGGAAATGTGTCCATGACCTTATATTATATAGAAAAGCTTATATATTGTATTTGATTATATTGTCAGTAAACCAAACTAAAACATAATTCTTTCAAATCCCATCCCTTAAATTTAAGCCTGATAATTAAATGAATGATTTTACTCTTTTATGTATTTACATATACATTTTCTAAAAGACTTCTTGTAGATGTAAAAGGGACAAAAGGTTGGAGGACGTGACATGCATCAGATAAAGGCGAACTCAAAGCTATTGGAGAAAACATGACTTTATTAACATGCGGTGGGTGTTTCAGGTTTAGAGAGGAGCAGAGAAAAGGGGAGGCTGATTGAGTGCTGTGATGGGGGAATGACGGATGTGTGGGAGAGGCAGGGAGCAGGAGAGTGTTTCTTTGTTTCAGTCCCATCCCTCTGCTGTCAAGGCGAATTAAGCCCAGAGTCTCAGAGGAGCCGAGCGACCGGGATCATCGGCCCTGAATGGGTCCGTAAGTGCTGGGTGGAAGTACGCTGAGTTCTCAACCCACCTTGTTTGGGTCTCCTCAGTACGAGGCCTTCAACCATCATCATAACCATAAGAGACAACTGCTCTCAGGCTGTCACAATCTGCAGCCTCTCTTTATCTCACGGGTCTCTGCTCTCTTTATGATGTGTCGCATTTCCTTGGGTTTAGCTACAGGGACTGATGAACCAAAATGGTCAATATTAGCCTTTTATTAATCCATTTCACACCGCAGTACTTTTCCCACAAAGGTTCATGAGAACTTAGTAACAGCCGCGTTCACACCGCAGGACTTTCCCTGGTACTTTAGTTCTTTAGTTCTGTTAGTACCAAGGACTCTTTAGTTCTCATGAACTAAGTACAGATCGCGTTCACACCGGAATAAGTCCCTGGGTGGATTAGGCAAATGAGCCGCTGACGTTACTTCTTCTTCTTCTGCTTTGGGTTTACTGGCAGGCCGCAAACCACTTCACGGCGTATACTGCCACCCGAAGTCCCCGGAGTTGGGGACTGGCTTCAGCTGCTGGGACTCCCAGCAGCTTCTACTGAAGCCTTCCGAGTAAATCGCCAGAAAGCCGACACCTCCTCATCTCCACCGCTCCCATGTTTTCTTTTGTGTTGCCATAAGTTAGTCTCTCTCCATTTGTGCGCTGGCCTAATGCTAATGCTAATAATGCTAATGCGAGGATAATAAAATGGCGGCTTCACAAAACCTTTTGGGAGTTTTACGGGGCGTGGTTTGCAATCCGCCCAGCCAATCAGACATAGGAACCTTTTTCTCCCACGAAAGTACTATGCCTGCTCTCTAGCAGGGACGGAAAAGGGGGTAAAAAAGGTTCTGATTGACTAATTTTACCTTTTTTTGGTGTGAACGCGACATTTCAGAACTATATCGCTATCGCTATTAGCCGCGTTCACACCAAGTACTTTGCCGTACTTAGTTCCCAGCACTTAGTTCCCCTATGGAACTAAGAGCCGATCGCGTTCACACCGGAATAAGTTCCCTGAGGGAAGATTAGGCAAATGAAGCCGCTGACGTCACTTCTTCTTCTGCTTTGGGTTTACTGGCAGGCCGCAAACCACTTCACGGCGTATACTGCCGCCCGAAGTCCCCGGCCGGATGTCCCCGGAGTTAGGGACTGGCTTCAGTAGAAGCTGCTGGGACTCCCAGCAGCTTCTACTGAAGCCTTCTGAACCAGAACGCCGACATCTCCTCATCTCCACCGCTCCCATGTTTTCTTTTGTGTTGCCATAAGTTAGTCTCTCTACGTTGGTGCGCTGGGCTAATGATAACGCTAATAATGCTAATGCGAGGATAATAAAAATAGCGACTCTACAAAACATTTCAGAGTTTTACGGGGCTGTGGTTTGCAATCCGCCCAGCCAATCAGACATAGGAACCTTTTTCTCCCACGAAAGTACTATACCTGCTCTCTAGCAGGGACGGAAAAGGGGGTAAAAAAAGTTCTGATTGACTAATTTTAGTTGTTTTTGGTGTGAACGCGACATTTCGGAACTAAAGTGGGAAAAGTACTGTGCCGTACTTAGTTCCCAGCACTTAGTTCCCCTATGGAACTAAGAGCCGATCGCGTTCACACCGGAATAAGTTCCCTGAGGGAGGATTAGGCAAATGATAATAATAATTGTTGTGTTTTGTATAAGTATAAATTTACATTTCTATACTTATAAATAGTTGCAAGTTGTTACAAGTGACTACCTTTTATGTCTTACTAGAACGCACATTTAGTACCACATTTTTCACAAAATACCGTTCAGGGGCTTTTATATCCTGCCAACAATAAATTCCAATGGGAAAAGCAATGGCTTGGCATTACACTGTTAAAATATTAAGATATTAAATACAGTATTAAAAATCAGTGAAGCTCTGGCATACGCTAAAGTTACATCAGTAACAGGTGAGCCAACTAATTACCACAGCAGTTGCCTCATCCATGTTTACCTCCATGAGAGCTTTTAATAAAGCAGAGATGGAACAAAACAGATCATTTTAATTGTCTGCATGACACCCAACGGCCTAATTGCTCTCACATATTTTTAAAGGGATTTGTTTGACACTTTGAGAAACATGTCTATTTTGTATCCTTCTTGCAGAGATTAAAGAGCCTATGAGTTTCCTTTCAGAGAAAATGTGTTAATTAGCAAGCTTTAACGGTTCTGGCAAGTGGATATTCTTATTATCGGATTGAGCCAGAGTAGATGCTTTTATGCTAAGCTAACTGGCAACCACTTCAAATATTAGACTGGTATTGATCCTCTCATCTAACTCTATGCCAGAAAGGAGATGATATTTGTTCCTTTTAAGGCTGACCATGATATTAACTCTTAACTAAGCATTCCCAATAGTATCTCAATGATTAAGAAAATATGCTTAAAACCTACTATAATTAATTTACCACATATCTTTTAGTAAAGAACCTTTTGAGTGAAAACTTTCAAACAATCAAATTTTACATAAGGTAATACTCCCTGCATAAATAAAGGATAAAAAAAAACATTCTCTGTTTCGTCTACAATGATTTCAAGACAGCTTTTTCAAGTCACGATATATATTCACGATTATATTCTCACCCGACCCTAATCTTTAATGCATCTTGATTGCTTGAAGTTTTGCAGAACTTTCTCTCACATCCTTGTGTATCTTCTCTCTGCAGATGTCGACGAGTGTGCAACTGAATACAACGGTGGCTGCGTCCATGAGTGCATAAACATCCCGGGAAATTACAGGTGCACATGCTTTGATGGCTTCCGCCTGGCACATGACGGGCACAATTGTCTAGGTAAGTGTGTGATGTCTGGGAGTGTGTGTGTGCACTTAACACTGCGTGTGCGTGCTTACAGGACTTTTTAAATATATATGAATAGATAATATATTCTCCGCAGCTGTCTTAAATATGCAGGAAAAGGTTCTTATACAAGGAGCTTTCTTTTACTTGAACACATACAGTACGTGTCAAACTCATTGTGACATAAAACATGAGGTTGCATAAATTCTTCTAACTGAATGTCTAATGTCACATCGGGAATGGTAATATATGTTCCGGGCTGAATAGAGCTCTAATGAGACCGCTGCATCCGATATGAGCTCTTTCCTAGTTTCACATGCACAGGCTGTCTCTGATTGTGTTTTCACAAAAGAGAAACGGATACTTTTTTTTTTAATAAGTCTGACTAACAGCGGTGAATTTATGAAGAGCTTGACCCTGAGCTGAGAGCCCTGAGTGAGCCGTCAGCCGGCCGTTCTTTCCCATGGTTTAATATTTCACCGGTGTGCCGTTCATATTAACCTTACAGAGAACCTATTAAAAGGTTATGAAATGTAAGGGAAAGAAAACACAGATCTTCCTGCTGCTGGGAGTAGCTAAACATAGACATCATCCACCCAGCCCCCCCCCAGTCTGTCTTTCCCTTTCTCCCCCATTTACCCATCCTGCATTCCTTTGTTTTAAATCCCCCAAGCCAGGCCCTGCTGCTCCCCAGAAATCGTCTCCCTTTTGCTAACAACCTCAGCATGATGCATTTCAGTTTGCTAACCCCTATAGTTGCTGTGAGGTTATAGAGGAAAGTAACCTGCAAAGATTCGCTACAGAGGATTTCACATTCAGGTAAAGTGATGACAGCAGAACTTATCAGCACTTAGCAGTAATTCACTGTGAAGGCGCTTCTACATGCGGGCAACGAAGCCACACAACAATATATTTGATATCAACCTCATGCGATGCTTGGGATTAAGGTCTTTTGATAGATATATTAAACCTGCTCTGACTTGTCGATGCGCTCACGTCTCAGATTCTCTCCTTCTCTCTCTCTTTCTGTATTTGTCCCTTCCTCTTCCCTCTCTCTCTGCCTCTTCCTCGCTCATGCACTTGTATATACTTTGTGTAGCAGGGCTATTTTCCAAGCCATTTAGCAACAGCGTTCAGTTGTGTGCGGATCATTTGCTCTGCTGTGGATCAGCTCCTATCTTACGTGCAGGTGTGTAATTGCAATATATGGTTGTGTGGCTTCTGCTATTGCATCGGAGTTGCATCCATCGACCCCTTTGATTTAATTTGTCATAGTGACACGATGACAACGAAGGGTCTCATATTCCTGTGAAGATCCAATGTATTATTAAAAGAGTATATCTTTTTGTATCCAAGCGTAGCAAACAAAGGGGTGTAGCTTATATGTAGCTGTCAAGTACAAATCCAACCCTTGCCTTGAGACCTGAAAGGCCTTTAAAGACTTATTTTCTCAAGAATGTAACTCATTCTAATGCCTCCGCTCTGCTCTGCTTAGGAAATAATCCTTAGCACAAACACAAGAGAGGATAGGAAGAGGTATAGCCACGGTTTAATGTTAAGGCCCCAGCTTCCTATTCCATGGATAAGCTCCTTTTGGCCCCTGAGAAAAGATTAGTCCCCTTGGCCCTGGAGTGGCGAACCTAAGCAGCTGGTTCCCAGACGAGGTCAGACCCTCAGAGCCCTTATAGACCAGATGTGCCCGAGACTCTAGAGGAGGAGACTTTCACCTGATTCTCAGAAGTTCACAGAGGGGTTTAGATGCTGAGATATTTAAACTGCTTCTCTTTGGTGTTGTTTCTCCACGGAGCGGTTCCTTGCTCTCAGTGCCGTGTGCACTCTCAGTGGTATCCGTAACTCTCCGCTCTCAGCCCTCTGAGGCTTTCTTTAGCCAGTAGGCGTGTGTGTGTGTGTGTGTGTGTGTGTGTGTGTGTGTGTGTGTGTGTGTGTGTGTGTGTGTGTGTGTGTGTGTGTGTGTGTGTGTGTGTGTGTGTGTGTGTGTGTGTGTGTGTGTGTGTGTGTGTGTGTGTGTGTGTGTGTGTGTGTGTGTGTGTGTGTGTGTGTGTGTGTGTGTGTGTGTGTGTGACTGTCAGCTCAGGGACACGAGTTAGACCAATGCATGCTCATCCCTGTCAATGTCTTCTCTGTTGGCACGCTGCCGCACGTGCCACACGGCCCCTTGTAATTGAATGTGTTGGCAGCATGATGACATTGGGCGGTGGCAGAAGGCGGCGGAGCGTGAAGCGGAACGCTGCCTCGCCGGTTTCTGAGGTCTCTCTCCTCTGACTGCCCTAAAGCCCACAAAGATGTCAGGAAGTCAGCAAGGTGGAAGCAATGCAATACCACAGCACAGTGCTCCTGTCTGTGCGAAGTGAGATGTCACTCACTGTATAATTTACCGCACAGGGAGCTATTGTACCCTCTCAACGCTCCCACTGAACAGAGGAGCCGAAGCATATAAGAGCTTGATTACATCTTTTATAAATGTCATGACTATTATCTCGCAGAGGTAAGGGAGGGATGGTATTTAATCAACACACCTCTTTCATGGCGAGGCTGTAAAGGATTTTTAGAGTCTTAGGAAAAACAGAGGAATCAATGTCAATTTAATTCAAAACACACATCCTCTTTAGAATGAAAACCAGATGCGGGGAGGCGATTAGTTCCCCACTGTAGCACCACCGTCCCCACATTTATGACCTACATGTTTTGGTTGAAGTCCTGCAGAAACCCAAATCCCCTCTTATCATTGCTAGTTCGTTAAAATCTCTGAAGTAGCTTAATATCATAAGCATCTGGACAAATACTTCCTTTCTTTGCAACCACAAATCACAACATTTGAGTCTATGCGGAACTAAAACACGCAGATGAAGATACTTTCTTATCCTGCCATAAAGTGGAAATGCCACAATCGCATGCAGCCCGAGTGTGACTCAGTGGGCGAACTAAAAGCAGTCATGAAATAAACATTACAGATGTTCAACAGAGCGCTTCCACACTGCAATGGATACGCTTTTGTCATTTCCTATTTACCTAAATAAGTCATGCACTGTTCATTCAGTTAGTCATATGTCTCGCTCCCTGTTGCCAGAGAACATATGTTGGGGTCTTGGGCGTCACACACAGCTTACCAGGCCATGTTCTTTTGATTCCTATTGACCAACACTGATTTGATTTCTATTGATTTGGTAGCGCTCAATTCCCTGTGCAATCTATAGGGAAATGAATGCCCTTTTACTTGAACCCTCCCCAAAGACATAACATAATCTATACCAAAAAAGCAATGCCATTACAGCTTTGAAATGGGCTTTTAAAGAACAGCTTTGAAGTAGCAACTCAGAAGAGGTCTCGTTGGTTAACACTGTTTGGTGCTAATGGCTTTAATGAATAGTGATTTTTTGTTGGGATGGAAAATGTCCCTTAGACTATTTTCGATAAAAGACTCCATATGTCTTCTCAAACCCTCTGAGTCATAGCTTGGCGGTCCGGTATCTCTGCTGTAATCCTT
The DNA here is from genome assembly GCF_902827115.2 of Pseudochaenichthys georgianus. Lineage (NCBI taxonomy): Eukaryota > Metazoa > Chordata > Actinopteri > Perciformes > Channichthyidae > Pseudochaenichthys > Pseudochaenichthys georgianus. The sequence goes on from NC_047509.1 coordinate 11,001,837, forward strand.
TGGGATCATATTGCAAGGTTGGCTAATCAAACAGGAGCTTTCAGATTGATGTATTATTGACCTGGTACTGATGGGAAAAAGTAGTCATCAAAGAGCGTCACACTGATTCGCTCCACAGCCTTTGCCGCGCTCTTAAATGCATTTCTTCTAACCGTGTTGGCTACTCTTCTGAGGCACGGATGATAACATCCTCACCCTTCACTTGTGCAGAACTAGTCTGGGAGATGTGCTCTCAAACACCACCTTGAACTCCTGGATATGTCGGATAGAGTCAGGAGGGAAGTGGTGATCTGGTTAACCCCGCTCCCATCATCCCCAGAGGAGCTCAGGATAGCTCTCACACTGCTGGGGCTCAGCACTAACCCTCCTCACTTTCTCGCTGCAGATGCAAATACCCCGCTGTCTCCCAGTTAGCAGTCACTTTACTTTTGTTGTGACATGCACAGATCGAGTTTGGACAAGAGAGTGTCTCCACAGTTCGCAGGAGAGGAGCTGGAGTGATGAGTTAAAGGGCGGATTTGAGATTGGTGCATTAGCTGGCTCCTGAAGAGTATATCAACACTCTCTCTCAATCTTCTCTCAGGATTGTTCAGTCCCATCCACCATGAAATGAACAATTCCAGCTGAGCCCACTGGCCAGGCTTTGAGGGAAACTCAAGCCTGAGATAGGGTTTAGGGATGAAGCAGACTGGGAACCGTCAGACGTCAGCGCAGGGCCTCTCGTCTCCTTGGCATAAGGCTGTCCACCCAAATGCTTATCCTGGGGTTTTGTTTTTAAAATACTTCCAGACTTGTTTTGGAGGAACAGAGAATTACCTTTTACTGTAGCATGATTTTAGCTCTAAGTTCTCTCTACGAAAGAACTCAGCGAGAGAATGTAGAAATCAAAGCTTGTGCTTATTTACCAAAACGGTAACCTGGGAGATGGGCCTGAAGTCGTACAAGTCTGAGTTTAATCAAAGCTAAATCAGTTTTGTTTATGGAATGGCATACAAAATCACCCATACCTGCTGGTGTTAGAAAAGAAACGCTTCAGTGATTGTACTGGTGTTTACTAAGCAGATGTGAATCACGTAGCTGTATTCGGCACAAAGGAAGTCCTGGAACTAATACATTGTTCAAAGCTAAATACTGTGTCCTAATCAATGCATCAACTTTAACTTTGAAATAGTCACCCACACATCTTTGATTGAAAAGAGTGTGTGTTCTGCAGATGAAAGATCAGGACTTCCTGCAACATATTACTTTATCCAACCTCAGCTGACAGACCGAGGCTAAATGTTTGTTAACACAAAGTCAGTTTCTGCATCTGTCTATAAACTCAATCGCCTCTCAGGCTGGGTTAAAACTTGGCTCGTTGACTACTTTTCATTCAAGTGGGTGAAGAAATATGCCGTGCCATTTAGCTCCAGAAGTAAAACAGAAAAATAGGAAATCCTGTAATCCTCTATGAAATAAGAAAGGATCTTGTTTAATTAAAGCTGGCTGTGTTTGTGCCACTCGTTCCTCACTGTACATCTGCGAGAGACGCAGGGTCGTCTCCTGTAGTCCGCCAGCTGTTTTGCTGCCTGTCTCCACACATGGCTCCGATTTGCTGCCTTATTAAAGAGTGTGTGCCTCTTTAACTCCTGTAAATGAGATGCCCAAAGAGGCCAGGGTCCGTCCACTCACCTCCTTGTCTCTGGCCTGTCTAGACCACAGAGACGGTTCTGTCTGATCCACACAGAAGCCGAGCAGTGGGATAGATGCATGGACTGCTTTTATGACGGACAGCAGTAGTTTTTCATTTTCCCCCGGGCAAAAAAAGAAACTCTGGGTCAGCAATAAATGCCCCGTGCTTGTTGAAAAAAAGGAGAGTAAAAGAGTTGAATGTTTCTCCAAAATAAGGGTTCAGGAGTTTCTGTAAGGCAACCGCGGTGTTTACACGCCTTTAAAGCTAGCGCAAGGCCAAATGTTATATATACAGTGGAGGCTATCTGAGAAACCAGCGGACATGGCCTCCGCAAACACAACCAATCTCTTAATCTCTCTCCGTTTGAACCTTCCTTTCCCCTTGGACTCCCCGAGTAAAGCCGAGATAGAGCAGAGACAAGTCTCGTTTTTCAGAAGTGAGGCAGCCCTTTTAACTTGATTACATTTTTTCCCCGTCCTCCCAAGAGAATCTTTAAGAAATGTTTTAAGTCCAAATAACATGAGCACGTCTCTTGGCCATGCCAGAACCCCTTTCCGCTGGGAAATATTTGCTTTGGACGCCAGCCTTGCCCAGCACACAACACAGGCAATTATGGGAGCTATTTAAATGGGAGAGATCTACTGACATGCGACGCCTCATTTGGAGGGATGAAGGAATCAGGAAATGAAAACTTCATTGATGCGCTGAGGGTTTGGAAAGAGAATTCCCCCTAGGCCCTCTGAGGCTGGTTGCATTTCTCCTGGGCCGTTCTCCTGCACGAGCCGAGGACTTTTAGATTTGCGTAGCCTTTACATGTTTGAATCTTTGGGGTTTTGCGTGTGTGAAAGAGAGAGAAAGGGACTTTGTGTGTTTGAGGATGGTTTTCCCGTAGAGTTGTGGAGTTAGGGTTTCTGCTGCCTACTAACAGTTTATCTGCAAAGGTGCAGCTGTAGGTTGTTGGCAGCTTTCATCAGCTCAAAGGTCTTCTCTCTGCTGCCGCCACTTTCATGATTTGGAGATGAGACCCGGCAGTCAACACCAAGGCAGCCACACAGCTGAATGAAAGCATGCCCGGCTATTTTTTCCTAAACTTTCCTCCCTTTACTCTGGCTGAAAGTGTAAATGTTAACTCTACGGAGAATGCACTGGTTCACCTGGCTCCAGAGTGACACTTTCTCTACGACCTCACTTGACATGACATGTCGTTTTTAGAGGAACGAGAGAGATTTGCTGATGAAATGTGAGAACATGACAGCAAATTTGGCAAGCTGATGAAGTGAGTGTTACCTGCCACTAACCTACTTATCAACCCAGAGGTTTCTTCCTGCCAGGTGCCAGTCTATGAGCACAGTCTCCGTGTTTCTGCATTTTTGGAATCCACGTATATTTCTATGTCCAAAGTGAAGTTTAATTTCTAACTCTGCCTGGCTGAGAATTCCCCAGAAAGGAAACTTAATCTCGAGGCCTTCTCAGACTGGACAAATAGACAGTAAATTAGTTTCGCATGACGCTTTGTAAAAAAAAAAAGCCTTGTGTATACAGCAGATTATTGATGTATTGAGCAGAGGGATGGATAAGGTTCCAGTGCTGTCGGTAGTAAAGGACAGAGCCCAAGTCTCAGGGGGAAGAGTCACCTCCAGAGTTTCACCCCAGTCACGCACAGGGACGGCCCGGACGCTGAGCTCTGCAGCGTGCCAGACAAATAAAAGCACCAAAACACATTCATTGTGCAAATCTTTCATGTTGAAAATAAACAAATATATCAAAAGATTTATAGATGTTCCACTGGTGCTCATTTGTCGAGTCACACAAAGACTTGGTGGAAAAAATGTTTTTGTTCCAGCTGGAAGTGCACAATTCATTATGGGTGGAAATGAAGTCGGCAACTCTCATTTGTGGTCAGTTTCCCTTTCGTGCCCCGTGGCAGCCCGAGGCCTCCGACGACACCTTTGTAAATGCTCCGTCTTTGTATGCACTTGAGGTGGATTCCCAGGGTTGCTCGTTACCCCCGTGCTCCCCCCCGCCTCATGTCTCTCTCCTCTTTCCATCTCTACATTTCCTCTCGCCCCCGTCCTCCCCCCTCCTCCCTCTCCCTGCATTCCTCCCGTCACGGGGCTGACAGACACTCGTCATCAGCAGGTACTCTGGCCCAGGTGGATCAGGTTCCCCACTTGCCAGGAGATTGTGCTGCGTGTGCATTTGTATGGCTTAGTGCTGCACAGTTGGAGGTTTTCAGTGCAGCTCTGTGCTGCCATGTCAGATAACCATTAAGACAGACAGGGCCTCCTCAAACAAGCTCTCTTCGGCTTTTCATCATTTCCAAACACTTTTTGTGCCTTGTGCTTTCCTTTTTTAAGACATTTGCACTCAAAGTACAACTTATGTGGTTGTTTTCCCATTTAGTTATTTCAGTCAGTAATTATTTTTATAATGTTATATAGATTTTCTAAAACGGATTTTTTTTTTTTTTTTTTTTTTTTTTTTATCAAAGATTGTGAATTTGAACCTAAATGTTTTTGTTCTAAATATACTAGGGCCTTTGTTTCTGTTTCAAACCAGACAGGTATTTATAGTAAGTACATAAAAGTAGTTAAAACGTGTTGTAAAATTGTACTTCATCATGCACCACTTCAATTCATATAAAGCATAATTGTAAAATACTCACTCAAAGACAATTTTTTGTATTCATTCAAGTACTTGATTGATAACACTCACCTCCTCTTAAGTAACATCAGTGCAGGACTTTAAATTGTTCTTGAATATTTTTGTATTGCTTTTACTTTTAACTGCTCTTTGTACTAACTTATTATGCATGTGTGTGTTCCTACCATCTCTGTTTGAAAATGATCTACTGCTTCATGTCCATTAAACGGGACATATTTTTATTCCAGACAACCTCCAGACAAATGTTATTCTGTGTAGTGTTTGTTCTGTTTCAAAGTGATCTTATTAATTGTGTTTTGTGCGTCTGTCTCCTGGCAGATGTGGATGAGTGCTCAGATGGTAACGGCGGATGCCAGCAGATTTGTGTCAACATGATGGGCAGCTACGAGTGCCGCTGCAGAGAAGGATTCCTCCTGAGTGACAACCAGCATACCTGCATCCAAAGACCTAAATGTAAGTCACGCAGACACACACACGCGCGCGCACGCGCACGCGCACACACACACACACGCACGCACGCACGCACACACACACACACACACACACACACACACACACACACACACACACATTGATGCTTTATGGATAATTGCAGCACATTTTGCTGCTTTGGCTCAAAGTTGGATATGACTTTATTTTGTGAAAGATAATTATTCCAACTAACTAGTTATATATTTATGTATAATGCATGTTTACAGTACAAGGCATTTTGAATAATGTGATGAGCTGTGCAGATTTAAACTGAGAATGGGATCGGCCCAAACAGGCTTAAATGGAAAGTGAGCAAAGCTAGGTGTCTCAAGTCTGAGAGGGAGGAAAAAAAACGCGGATAAATCTCTTTTTGTTTTGCTCCCACCTTTTCAAATTGAACCAATCTAGAGCTTGGCAGCATTTTAAGGTATTGGTGGTATGAGAATGGCCTTCGGGGGACCGTGAGCAGAGAAAACAATTAAAGGTGTAGCCTGGGGAAGACACTCCTCTTGTTTATAGAGCATTCCTGTGGGATGGGGACGTGACAGGAGCAGAGCCAACCTGCTCTGAGGCAACAGGAGCACTGCAGACAAAACATTTATCACGTCATAGCTGTATAAAAAGCCAAGCAAGCTGTCATGAAAACATCTCTTCTAGGCATGTTATCTTGAAGCAGACAATGTAGAGTTTTACAAGTCTGTGAAACAACAGTACAGTGGTTTTAGTTTGTAAAAGATCAACTTGTTTGTTTCAATCTTGTTTTTGTCATGTATAACATCTGTTTCTCAGCTTTGCTAGATTTGTTTTGCTGAAAGATATATTCTTGAGAAGTAGCGCTCTATATTTGCTGTATCTGTCATCAAAATATATCCCTAGTTTCAGCCTTTTCACTTCTAGGGCCAAATACATTTTTGATTCGTCTTCTAAGAAATATTTTCCTGATGAATCTTGTTATTATGATGTACACACACTTAAGGCCAACCTGCGATTCTATTACAACAAATTAGACTATATTATCAGTTATACTAGCGTACTTTTCCATATTTGAAAGAGGATATAGAATTTCTGATGGACCTGATTGTGGTTCCAGTAGTGTGTAGGATTCAGGCCTCTGGGCAAGTGTTTCCAATGGTAACGGTTGACTGACAGCGAGAGCTTGCGTTGCTAGGAGAAGCGTTGTTAATTTCCGTGGTGAGCTACTGAAAGCGTTTCAAAACTCTAGAAAACGCCAAAAACGAATCTCCTTTATCTACAGCCCACTTAGCATTAGCTATCTCTAAGCTATCTTTTAGTGATTTAGGCCATCTGTCCCATTTTAGAACAAATTAAACAAGGCTAACTAGCTAACTGGTGGCTACATAACTATATTAGCTAGCATAGAAGCAACTGTAGGTGTCCTAGTTTGCTAATGTTAGCACTGCATCCTCACTTCTACATTCTTTCAACACCTGCTGAGTCATCGGAAGCTTGTGCACACAGTTTGACACAAATACAAGGATGGGATACTAGATTGTGTTAGCTGTCTCTATTTGTGGGTAGAGCAAACATATGAGACTGTGGAAACTCACAGCACTGGGAAACAAATGCTCGTACATTGAAACACATAACTCAAATCCCTTATCACCAAAAATGTTCTCCCACTGGAATAATCTAATGTAGGTGGCGCTATCACTGAAGAACAAGACATTAATCATAACTTTTAACCTTTTGTGATATTGCTAAATTGACCAAATAAGGCACAATGGACCCAGTAGGCTTACCACTGATTGCTTAGCAAACATGTTCTCTCAGATGTACTTTGAAAGCACATCTTGCTGCTAGAGATTTAGTTCATCTGGATTTCGACTCCAAAGCATAATATCCCTGATTGTGTTCCTGTGCGGTTATTTGTTGAGCTGTTGCTCTGCTTGTTGTCTGTCACACTGTAGCATAGCATGACCTGCCTTTGTACTTTGTTCGGCAGATTTCTCAATAGATCACAAAGCAACATTTAGCAACATCATAGAAAAGGAACAGCTGCTATCACTAGCTCAAAATACATTTATTCAAGCAGTAATTATCCAGCTGTCTAAAGATTCCTCGGCTCGGCTGGTTCAGGGCCGGACTGTTCTGTAGATGTTTTGGTGACTGGGTTTTGCAGGACTTGTCACTAATAAAGCCTGACAGCATTTACAACGAGTTTCTCTTCATCTCTGCCCGCCTCTTTTGTAAGATGACTGGCCGTGCTGAGAGTCATTAGACTGTGATGCTCCTCAATCCCCCCAGACTGAGAATCTTGAAAGTCTGGTGGATGAGATCAGTCTGGCCTCGTGAACTGTCAATGTTTACATTTCATAAACGCAGTGTTATTTGACTGGAGTGAAACGCTGTATCATGTGTTTCAAAGCACTACTAGTATATCTGTCACAGGAGCAGACTGTGAGCTCCGGTCCTACACTTCCTCTCTTTCTTGATAAATGCCCTCACATCCTGTTAATCTTCCATTTTCATATTAAATGTGTTTATTGCTTCCAGATGAGACCGATTTGGATGAAGAGATTAAAGCTGCCATAAATCTACAAATGTCCTTCACTCATCAGATAGCCGCTCTGTCATTGTTTCATTACTTTTGAGAGACTGACAGAACAACCACTCATCTGCTTATTATTACTGCTCTTATTGCAACAATGTGTGTCTGAGGGAAACTGGAAGTGGCTCGCTCACGTTATTGGACTATAACCCTGCAGAACTGCTGTAAATATCACTGTCCTTGCTTACTGAAAACAGTATGTACAGTTGGCTCGGGGAGACAAAATATCACTGAGAAAAGTTAAAACTGATCTCATCTCCCTTTCAAGTCAGCTTAAATGTAACTCTCCATTCGTTCTGCAAAGGCTCCTCTTAAAGAGCGAAGCCTGGGGTGCAGTTTGCCGATGAGCTTTATTGTTCTCATTAAAAATACATCAGCTTTCCATTTCTTTCATTAATGGGTCAGGTGTTCCCTGGGCAACCACTGCAAGTCTTCCTAGGGACGGTGGAGAGCCGGTCACTGCAGCGAACACTGTTTTCCCCTGCTGGTAGAAACCCTTATTAGCAGGAGGTCTGTGCCAATTAGGCAGCGGGGGTCTGCCAGCCTCTCAGCTAATGGCACGGCTGCTGCAGGCCTGTCTCTTATTAGACCTGCCCCCCTGAGCAGGAATAACTCCGGCCAAATGAAGGCTCCTTCGTCTAGCCGGCCAACAGTTCATTTATTCTCCCCGAACATTTCTCCCAGTCAAGAAAGAAAAAGCCTGTGAAAGGCCAGCCAAGGTGCTCTGTGGTTGATAGGAATGCCATTAAGGTCAAGAAAGGTTTCAGTTTGATTTATTGTTTCTTTTATATGCAGGGATAACAGGGACGTGCTATATGTGCTTGAGACGGGATCCAGCACATTGGAATTCTTGAATCCCAGCTTCAGTCAACCCACACATCCATAATTTAAGTCCTGTACGTTTCTGAATATCCGGTAGGGCAATTACCTTAAGTGTGCACTGACGGGCTGTTGTGCGAGTCACATTTTATTACTTTTGGATTCAGTCCTTTTGTCTTCAGCTCTAATAAATAAAGTACTATGATTATATGACTTGAAATGTGATGTAATTCTGCAGAATCAATGTGTTAGACAATAGATACATACGGTAACTAGCACATAAGAGGTGCAGCTTTTAACAAGAAGGTGATTCATCTGGATCTAACTTCCTGTTACTTTGCCAATCAATATAAGTGTGCCTGGCGTTGTGTGGAAAGCTGTTGAATATCAGCGAACAAGTTCACACCAGCAAGTGTGTTTCAGCGTTTGAAGTGCATCGCAGGGAAACCCTGGGTTATAAAAGCCCCTGAGGTTTTACTGTCGCCATTCTCTGCTGGAACAATTTGTTGATCGGCGACTGCACTCAAGTCTTCAAAGGGCACAGCCACGGATGGACATACTGTTTCTATAACATCAAGCAGGTTTGCAGCTAAGGGAGTATTGTGTATATATGTCACTTTTTTAAATGGAAAAGTGTGGGCTGCAAAAACAGGATAATCTGTTTAATGTTCAAATTATGGTTGAGCAAAAAGCAGCATACTTGTTTTGTTTTTACCATATTGGAAAACGTATAGAATAGAGAATGTTAATAGAGCAGTGCTCTTTTTCTCCACAATAGGCCATGTCTATCTAGGAAATGTTTACTTGTCAATGGAAGCTCTTCCTGTGTTTACAACTTCCATTAGTTTCCCAAAGTGGTTGTTACCCCTTTGTGCAGCAAATCTCTTCTGGCTGTCTCTTTCTCAAAAACAAATATGAACACAATGAACACGATGGAACAACATAATCATACACAAACACACAACGGAGGGATTTTCAATGTAATCCTGCTGGAGGCATTTTTGTACAGGTTCTGTTCCGACATTCAGACGCAGACGGTGGCATGTTGTTTTCAGGACAAGCGTTTCCTTGGCTGGCCAGAACTGCAGTAGCGCAAGGGTTTCTCCGATAAAAGTGATACAAACACTAAATAAAGGTTCACATCATATTCTCTGGAGGTTCAGCTCTCCAGCCGGCACATTCTTCCTTCATGAATTCAGACACCGGATCATTGAACCTTGTATTATCGATGTTTGTTGTTATTGTAAACATATAAGAGAAAATACTTTCTTAGCCAGATTCCATCATTCAAAAGAAGCAATGTTCAATACTTAAAATATCTTTCTTTTTATTCGCATAAAGACATTTTATGGGTTTAATGTATCTCCATGTCTTGCACTGTTTGGATATCCCGCTGAGCAGGAGCCGACACGGTTCTTACATGTTCCCCTTGTGGTTCTCAGCAGGCTTGCCTGCCTGTCTGTGCATTGGCCACAGAACTGTTTTTACAAGTGCAGAAGTCACTGCTCCATTGCTCTGCAGCCCAACCGTATAACCAGGCTCTTTTCCTATTCTAGGGAAGTGGAGCGAAGGGAACGCCTCGTGCTCCTATTGCTACCGATTAAGCCTCTTCAGTTATTCTGGCAGCAGACGAAGAAATATGGGACACTTTTCTGCCCCTCTTGACTTTCAATGGACAGCCCCCATTTGCCCCCCCCTCCCCCATGTCTTTTTCCTACATTATCTTCCCTCAGCCTCCCTCTTCGTCCAGACTTTACGAAGAACCCGTGTCCCCACCCCTATTTCCCCCAACCTTGAACAAATATACATCGGTGGCTTGGGCTTTTGCAAATGTTGGCTGCCTTGCCACTGAATTCTCCATACCTCATTTGAGACGGGCATCCCTTTTGCTCCTCGTGGGTTTGTTGAAGGCCATCTCTAAGCGGGCCAGGCCAGCATGCTGCTGCGAACGGCCTGAGTGCCAGTGGGGTTTTTCCACTAACACTTGGCTGTCATGCCTTTAACCAGAGGGCCAGACCGAGCTCTGCAGAGACAGAACCTTCTTCAGCTCCATTCTGATTTCTTAGAAATAATGCAGCACTGCAATAACAAACTATCTCATATCCTTTTCTTACGTCTTTATTAGAAAGCTCTGCTGTTCTCTGCTGCCATGTTGTCTGTTCTGTTTGGAGGATGGGCTCCTTTGGGACTGCAGAGTGAGGTGACCTTGATAGGACGAGTAAAGGCGAGAGTGGCACGTTCCCAGCAGGTGCTGCACAACTGTCTGTGACACAGATGGGTAGACGCACAGACACCCGCTTGAAACCTGCATACATTATGCAAATCAACCTGTGTGTCAATGCCAACACATGCAATGCATTCATGCAAGATTACTGTATTCATATCTCAGAAAAGGGAGAAAGACATAGCCTCAACCAGGCCTTGGGGAGCTGCGGGAAACCAGCACTTGCCCAGCAGACCAGGCAGTAGCACTGATTCTCTCTACTCTCTAGGAACGGAGTCGGCGGGGAAGAGCTACTTTCTTGACCAATTGACCGCCCCTTACTCCGTCTGACCATCTGCGTCGCAGCTCAGCCAAGCCCAATCCAGTTCAGCTCCTTTCCATTCTCCTTTTCATGCGCTGACATTTTTATCCTCCTATTAAAACTTTTAAGGGCCCATTATCTAAGAGGAAGGAATGCTGCTTTAATAGTGTGGTGGCTCCATGCTTAGGCCCCTTCTTTTCAGTTTGTAACCCACCAACACTCGCTAGCTGCTTATGTTCTCCAGCTAGCGTTGAGCAAAGAGGGGACCGTCTCCCCTCTGAGACGTATGACAGCAGCTCAGCGTGGACCGTGAGCCCTCTTTTCTCTGCCCTAAGCACTCAGAGCAGACAATAAACCCTTGGCATGCCTTCCACTACTTCAGCCTCATTGTTTCAGTCTCTCCACGACATGGTTCTCAGGTTTAAGAGAGCTGTGGTGAAGAACCCGTGGCCTCCTTGGATCTTTTGTTCAACATCTTACATGTTACATGGCATCTTAGTTGCTTGTTAACTTTTCTTCTTTTGCACCGTCCGACGTGTAATGTTAAAATCCTACCCTTCTGTTGAGACTTTGTTTTTCTTGGTAGAAGGGTTTTAGCTCAGAAGGACATTCCTAAAGAGACTGGATCTCTTGTGTCCGTGAAGCAAATATTTCTCTGCGTCAGATAATATGAAGTCAGTAGATATTATGTAGTGTTCTAAGAGCTGGCCTATTTCCGAGTGATCCGTTTGTAGTCTGTTTAGCAATGCACATCTCGTTTGAGAGGGATTTGTTTGCATGTCGTTAGAAAATCTGTATTAGGTGAGCAAAAGAAACTGAGCCCATTGGCCAATTGGTCAGTACCCAATAGCACGACACCTGATGAGGATTTTGCTTTCTGTTATCTATAAAACTCTTAACTTAGTGTAAATGGGTTTTATGTTATTAGACATCGTCTCTCAACTCCATGCTCGTCGGTTAATCTTATTGGTAATCAGAAACAAAGACTAGAGAAAGTCTTGGACTGGATCTCAACTGGCTTCATTGAAACCCATAAACAGTCAGCCAATGACCCCAGAGGCTAAGACCCGTAGCTTCTGGCTGCTGAACGTTGTGGGAAACGGCTTGTTGCTGCTCACAAGTGATAGAGTTGGATTGCCAGCCACTGGCGGAGATGGAGATTTGAGCTCCTGTCAATCTTTCCACACAGTTATCCATTTAGACTGACTTGCCCTGAGGACTCTATCAGTAAGTCCTTATGTAAGTTCACTGTTGTATCAAATTGCCTCGCCAGCTGCTTTTCAGAAAGGTGGCTATGTGATGTGAAATGCACTTAATGGCATGTCCTGCAGGCACTTGCTGCAGATCTCACATATTAAGCTGCATTTTCACTGACTCAATGACACACAAATGGATTGTGCTTCGAGAGTGAAAAACCACTAACTGTGGTCCCATTATCCCCAAGGATCCTGCTGTTGTTTCTTTAAGAAAAAGAAAAGTAAGCAATGTAAATTTAGATACTCAACTAGATCTAAGTGGGGCGCATACTGAGTGCTACTATAATAAGTCGTGTCTGCCCTCGTGCCTGAAGGCCCTGATTGGATATCTAGGGGAAAACTGTTTCTCAAAAAGTAAGCTAACCGGTAAGCTATTATTAATAATACTAACTACTAAATAATTAAATAATATACATTGATTGTTGTTTGTTTAATAAAGGAATATTTAAGATTACAAGCCAAGAGGCTTAAATGATTATATTAACAATTAGAAAACAACCCCCTAAGCTCTAATTAACATATGAAGTGATGCTTAAGGTGTGAGAATAACTCCAAGTGGTTATTATTTTAGCAAGTATTTTTGTATTGAATAAATTAACAACATATTTATGTTAATTTACCATGAGAGTGATCGAAATCTTTTTATGTAACTAATTAACTCCCAGAAAGAAAGCAGTACACATATTTCCCCAAATGTCTTTAACACACAGGTTTTATTGAGCGTACCGGGCAAAAAGTGATGTATTGGCTTCTGGCAACAGCATCACCTCTTAGTGTTGGGTACAGAGGTCGTGACCCGACCCAGGAGATAGACTTGTGGCTCTTCTGCAGAAGGAACACTCCCACTTGTTTTCTTGGTTAATTGCAGTGTTCCTTTTTAACCACGGCACAGTAGTTTTGAGGACGCCTGTCTGTGTCCAGCAGTGTGAAAAGCATATTCCCTCCGTAGCTGTTTGAAAAGACTCCCTCTCAAGAATCTGGACTCTATTTCCTGTCCAGTTCTGAGCCCTATAAAGAAGTCTGTGATGTTTTTTATTTATTAGTTTCTAGTTATGCTTTATCGGTCAGCAGATTGTTTTAGTTGACTGTGGCACTTGTAGCATTTACATTTTTTCTCTCCTTCACTTTTCCATCCACCTCCTTATGAAAGGATGTTTTTCTTTCTGCTTCCCGTCATTTAATAATGATAGAAACTTGATGCATTTGGCAGCCAGTTAGAGGGAGCAGCACACAGTGGATGATAGCTTGGCCTGGCCTGGAGAAAAGCGCCATTGTGTCAACACTTGGGCTTTTATTGGTCCTCCGAGAGATGAAGGCCCAGGTTCTGGCCCCAGCCCGACATGCTATTGATGGATGGTTCTATAACGTTCGAGGGGGAAAGGGGGTGCATACAATTAAAGGGGAGTGAAGTGAGTTTTGGGATGCATAATACCACCTTCGTAAGTCATCTATAGTCTTTTGGGGTTACTTAGTTGGAAATTCAATCCTCTGTTAAGTTCATAGAGGTCTGCTTCTTGCGCTGGCCTCAGATTGACACAAAGCCAAGGAGAGGGACCACTGAATTCCACATCCTACTTAAATATCCACATGACTCGCTGTGAAATGTGCAGCACTTTACAGCAGCTGCTCTGTTGACGCTCATTCACGGTCACTTCACTCAGTCCTGCCGTGCTTTTTTCTTTATTCCTTCAGAGCTGGAGCGCTGGCCCGGTGTTTGTTCAGCGCTGAGTCTTTGTGAAGCAGGGAGAGCTGTCGATGCAGTTAGTGTCTGATAGTTCACCCCGTCTGCACACCACCACAAGAGCTCAGGAAGGAACGTCTGAGAGGATCGTGTGACCTTGTGACACTTGTTGACAGACTTAAAGTGATGGAAAGTATTTAAGCAGGGGGTCAAACTTGCACCGTCAGCTCCGTAAAGACTCAGAGTAGATTTCAGCCAGTTAGCGTACATACATAAAAAAAGGCAGGTTGCGTTCTTGGCAAAACATACGGAAAACAAGAGGGCATCATTAAACAAGGTTATGGTGGCAGGCGTTAAACTACATACATAAGTAGTCAAGCACAAAACGATGTAAAAACACGTTTCTGTCTCCGTATAGCCTCAAGGCAGGTACGTAGGAGCGGTATGACAGAACACGCTCTTCTAGACGGACACACCATTGGAGCACACACAAGGTTATGTGCTTTACTAGGTGTTGATACCTCCATAATGCAAATGCTTCCATTTGTTGCAAATAAAGTGGACTCGTTAAGAAAGCTAGACCAAACCCCTTCAATGCAACAGCAGATGTAATGAGACGTTAATGGCGATGTCCCTTTGCTCCCTGAATAGAAGAACACTGAGTGAGATCTGTTTTCTTTTTAATGAGCAGAGGGCTGAGGTTGTCCCGCATCTGCAGCGGTGGCAGGGTATCGCAACGAATAAGTCAAATAGCAGTATTCTCCACGGCGACGGCAGCGGCAGTATTGCAGTACAGAGCAGTGTGTGTGTGTGTGTGTGTGTGTGTGTGTGTGTGTGTGTGTGTGTGTGTGTGTGTGTAATAATTCATGACGAGGGTTTCATGCTAGGTGTCTGTTGTGCCTCTTCGTGAAGTATTTATACATTCCACAGAAAGTATTCATCATTTATGTGCCATGTTTAGTAAAGTATTATGAAATGTTTTATCTTCATTGTTTGTTGTTCGAGTGTTGTCGCATTTTGAAGTGCTTCAGCTTGTGATAAAAGGTGCGCTGACCCCTCTTGTTGGTGCACCCCCCTTTGTTTTCATTCTTTTCAGGCACATTTTTTTACCAAGGACTTTTCTTCACTGTGATCTCCTCTCTTTTCTTTATGGGGGATTACCTCAATTAAAATTACAGGTCTACTGGATCGGCTCCTGCTGAGAGTTTTTATCCTTTCTGTAGGCAGCCTCCTTTTTATAGCCCAAACCGAGCGAGCGTGTTCCAACAAGTGCTTAAATCTTTGCGAAGGGGCACTGGGTATGTCCATCACCAGCAGCAGGCATATATGTGACTCAGGGTCGGACAGCGTGACATTGCCTTTGAGCATGTGTCCTCCTCTTACCAGCTCTGTGACAACTGCTTTAAAACCAACCTCTTCGTTTTACTGAAAGGTCTTTGGCTTTAAAACTGTGTGTAATCTGTGGAAGCAGTTGAGAGATAAACGTCCTCTCTCTCTGTGTCTTGCTGTTTCTTTCACAGTGCAATCTGACGGCGGAAAGGACGGACCCACCTGCATGGACAAGAATCACGGCTGTGCTCACATCTGTAGGGAATCACAGAAGGGCGGCATCTCCTGTGAGTGTCGACCGGGATTCCAGCTCACGCGTAACATGAAGGACTGCAAATGTAAGTCATGTCAACCTGTGAAAGACACACACACACACACACACACACACACACACACACACACACACACACACACACACACACACACACACACACACACACACACACACACACACACCAGAAGAAGGATTTATAGGCTCCTCATGAAGAGGTAATTGTGGTTGGAAATGTGCCGATGATGGATAATTGTGCTCATTCTGCAAATGCCTTCCAACGGATTTGAAGTAGACTACTCGCATTTAAGTTACATTACCAAGCCGTGACTAATGTTCTAAATAGTCCCTCGTAAAGAAAAACATGTTTATCAAATAAGGAGCGATCATTTACACAACCGGGGCAAGTGTGGAGGTTACTCGAAGGGGACCGCTCTGATGGACAGCGCACACTTCCTGTTGCTGTGCAACGGAGATCACCCTGTCAGAGCCGGGGCCAGAGCTGATGGGGGATTTGTCTGTGTTTGGATAAGGATTGGAGAAGTGTTATTCTATAGTTTTTTTTTGACAGCCCAGGAAAAGGGCAAAAGGCTCTGGGATGGTAGGGTGCAGACAGGATGGCGGTGGCTTGTTCGTGCTCTCTTTCACTCTGTCATCACAGGTGTGTTAGAAGTGCCGGGGTTAATGCTCCCCTCGTCCGCTAGCAAATAAATGTATTTGCACTTAAGGATTTGCAGACACACTTAAACCCGAAATCTTACTCATCCCATCATTTATGTGTAACTGACATGAATCTTGTGCTGTTTGTAAGAAATGTCACACGTTTTTTTTAAGAGTTCACTTAAAGGGGACATATTTTACTCATTTCACGGTTCTTACTTGTATTTTGGGTTTTTACTAGAACATGTTTACATACTTACTTTTACTTGAATGTTATGTTCCTCCTGTCTGGATAAACCTGTATTCACCTTCCGTCTGAAAGGCTTTGTTCTTATTGCCTGCCTCTTAGCCTCCCTGGTGAATCAGTGTGCTCTGATTTTAATGCAAGAAAAATATGGCGCACCTTCAGCGAAGATAGTGGGTGGATATACTCAGATGGTGGGGGTTTGTAATGAGCATCCATGTGAAATAGGTTTCTGATAGGCAGCCCACAAACAAGTGACTGTGTTGTATTATTTCACAGTGTGTGGGCAATCCGGATACCCACATTAGAAAAAATTAGTTTTATATATGACACACACATTTGTCACCTTTACATTTTTGGCCAATTCTGCTTGATTAATTAAATTCCTTATAATGAAGAAGGTTCATGCAGTGACTCGTAATGAGTGAGTGAGTCCTGCCTCTTGCTCCAGGCCACAACAGCCACTGTTGGAGAGTTTAACAATGTGACCATGTCTGAAGTAATGAATAGATAAAGTGAAAATGACAAATGTAATTGAACATGCCCACTTTCACATTATGATACGCATATTTTAATTATAATATGGCTAGAGGTCCCATTGGTTTGCAGAGCTCTAATCCTGTTGTATATTGTTAGCAGTTTTGAGTCGAAACAATCATTATGATGGTGTGCAGCTTCAGTCATTTGGGAGTGTTTTCATCAACATGTTGTGACTGTTAATCCAATCGTTTTGAAGGAACTTTACATACAGTGCAGTCTCCTTGTAGCCCTCTGAAGGGCCTGCATTATCAACGTCATAGAGCATATGGCTCGGAGAAACAGAGTGTGTCTTCCTGAAGTGTCCTCCAGCTGGGGACATTTGTTGCATGTCTCCATACCTCCATTTCTTGTCACCTTTCTACTGTCAACTTTCTAAAGTGTGTATTATCCTGTATGCACCGTTTATATTAACTGTGTGCTCCTTAATAGTGACGTGTAACTACGGTAATGGAGGTTGCCAGCACATCTGCGAGGAGACAGACCACGGCCCCAAGTGTTCGTGCCACATGAAGTTCGTCCTCCACAGTGATGGAAAGACTTGTGTAGGTGAGTCATCTCATCCGGATACATTTACCAGGGGCAGGAAATAATGGCTTCTGAATGAAAAAACTAAATTAGTACCACAAATGATTAACTAAGCCTGTAATGTTCAACAGCACATTTAATTAAAGTCTGAAATGAGGTTTATTGTGATAAAACACAGTTGAAATGCAAGCCTCGGTACATTAGCTCTACAGCTGAACTTTCTTTCTTGATCTGTGACATACAAGGACAAAAGGCTACCACTCACTGTGCTTCCCCCTCTGCTGCTGCTCCAGTAACCTCTCAGTCCCTGCATCTGCTTTGGCTTCTCCTCCTCCTCTTCCTCCTCCTCTTCGCTGGACCTATTCCTCTCTGTTTCTCAGCCATGCAGGCAGACGCACACCTTCCGTTAGCCCTTGGGTCAGTTCCGCCACTGCTTCCCATTGGGAATTAACTCACACACCTGACCTAACCTTCCACTGGCATTTATCAGTGTTTGCCTCAGTTGACTTAAGTTAAGTAAAAATCTTTCAGCCCCTCAGGCATATTGAACCGTTCTGAAGGGCAGTTTCCCGTCAGATGAGGCCTGCAGGCGCAGTACAGTCAGAGTGTGGGTCTCGATACAGGCGTACGGATTTTGCTTAGCCATGCAGCATTGCACAGACTTCATCGACAACCATGGAACATTAACGATAAAGTAAGTCAGGTGTGAATTTGAGAGTGAGCATTAATGCAGACAGGCTTTTATTTTATCCACCATTTACCCAGAGTGTCATTAATAGTTTCCGCGTACAGTACAAACCTATTAAATCCATTTAGCGAGTACTTGGCCAGGACAGTGAGCTAGGTTTGTAATGCAAGCTTCAGTGAGTTGGATAGGACGCATTTTCTTTGTCAGGAAGACAAACGTAGTCAAATAATCAGAGGCTACGCCTGCAGAGCAGACTGGTGAGGTGGTTGCTTGGTTTCAGTGACCGTTAAGTTTGAGAGTTTGGTTTGGGTAGCGGCTGATTAGCTCAGTGCTTCTGGATCCCCTTTATTATCGCAGCCCTGATGAGAGCCAGCCCTATGGCAAGGTCTGGTCAGCCAACCTGTCATTATTGATGTACCCTGCGAGGCCAGGGGGACGCCGCAAAGTTGACCGCAACAAAATTATATGTTTTATCTTGTCTTGTTCCCAAGGCAGAGCAAATGTACATTTGGTTTGCCATATTAGGAAGCAGCCAGTTAAAGTCTCTGGTTTCCACCTCAGAGTCTGGGGTTACGGAGGTGGAGGCCGGCTGCTCTGCGGTCGACACGGGGGCGCTCCGCCTCCCAGACACTCTATTAGTTAATAAAACCTCAATAAAGCAAACAGTCTGCCAAATGAACCACTGATAGCCGAGTGATGGGCAAGAATGCTGGAAGACCTTCAGTAAGGCACCGCTCCTCTGCACTGGGACTGTAACTGTGGAGGGTTTTGGAAATATTCCAAAGCAGCACACGCTACTTATCTGCATTTGATTTCATACATAGCACTTTAGAAGCTGCATACGTATATTTCAAGTGCATGTGCTAGGTTTAAATATAATAACTGTATCTTACAATATATGTATTTTACAATAAATACAACCACTATCTCTGCTTAAAACTCAGAAATCTTATTTGTCTGTGAATTCAGTTCTAATTAGTCTTTAATGTCACAAAATATATTTGTCTTCATATTTGTCTTCAAGGCACACAGTGATAATTGCCCTCAGAAAAACGTACAGAAAAAAGTAAATGATGTATAGAGTGTCGAAGGGTATCCATAGCAACCACACAGAGTGAAAACATATACCAATTTAGCCGCCCTATTGATTTGGCAAAGTTTATGATTGAGTCTGCCTTCTTCATACAAAAAGAAACATTATTACAAACTTAGTCTGGTGGCTTTTTCAGTATGCTGCAGATTCACCGCTCCATCCATCTTGTGGGAATGTTTGATATGAATCCTGACAC
This sequence comes from Pseudochaenichthys georgianus, assembly GCF_902827115.2. Classification (NCBI taxonomy): domain Eukaryota; kingdom Metazoa; phylum Chordata; class Actinopteri; order Perciformes; family Channichthyidae; genus Pseudochaenichthys; species Pseudochaenichthys georgianus. The sequence goes on from NC_047509.1 coordinate 11,021,040, forward strand.
TCTTTGTATTCATTATGCGGTGTCTCTCCTCACCCCGGCTGGGTTGTGCATTTTGTAATAATACGCCACATGCTGCTCTGTTTGGAAGTGTTGCCGCTTTATCCTTCCCATCTCACCTCTGTTGATACCTTGCATACTCCAGGTGGGAAATCATATCTGAATGGCAGTCACACATTGACTGCTTTCTTATTCCTGCACACACACTATTTGAGTCATGTGTTCAGTTTCCATCTGAAACAATCTTATAAAAGTCAGGTTTATTACATCAAGTGAGTTCAGGCATCAGAAAAGAGCAGCCATCATGTGGAAGCATTCACGCTGTTAGCTCAGCACATCATAAACACTCACAAATAGCAGGCAGATGCAGACATGCTCCGAGTTCAATCATCGGAAGAGTTGGCCTCACTATGCTACACACACACACACACACACACACACACACACACACACACACACACACACACACACACACACACACACACACACACACACACACACACACACACACACACACACACACACACACACACACACACACACACACACACACACACACACACACACACACACACACACACACACACACACACACACACACACACACACACACACGCACGCACACACACACAGGAGAGCAGGAGATGTTGTAAGATACAAACAGAAAGCTATACAAACAACTACATACAGTACATATCCAGCATGCATGCATCACATGCATGTAAACACGTGTAGTCTACATGCGTATGCGCATAACATAAACACACTGCGCTCTTTCGGGTGGTCTGTGTGTGTGTGCATTCATGCTGCTGTTACAGATGTACCTCTCAGTCCTCTGTCCTCTCTGAGAAGCGTTGTTTCTGGATGCGGCATGATGGGATCAAACATACTGGCCAAACTGTGGCAGACCATAACGACTGCATGCTTTGTGGTGTTGATCTGGTACTGTCAGAGGTTTTTTTCCTCCTCAGCTCGCCTTTGAATTGGTCAGTCTGACATCCTCAGGGCCCGAGAGTGCATACTTTAATTACAGGGATTGAACAGGAGTTTTGTTCTGAAATAATATTTTTGGAAATATAACTAGTAAGGATAAACACGATTTCTCGTACTGCTATTAAAAAGAAAAGGCCCTCAAGTGGTTTTTACCTTTTTCAATTTTGTCAATTTGCTTAAAGGCCCAATCCGTCACCCCAGCTGTATCTTGGACGAGTACATGGTCCGCATACTAAGTGTATGCCATGTAGTCAAGTCTAATTATGCACTCAGTGGGCTGTAGAAAATAAATTCACTCTGCAAATTTGCTTTTAAGAATGATTTAATTAAAAATCATTATTTTATACTAAAATGATCGTTATTAACAAAAGATAGAGTACAGTTATTTTTAAATCATTTTTTTGTGACAGCTCATAAAGTGTACGGCTGGGCCACTGACAGTGCTTAGAGACTTGACATAACAGCCTAACAACATTCATTCTGAAATGATCTGACCATAAAAGACACCATAAAGCGCAGCCATAGATCTGGCCCTGTCTTTCAGCTTGCAGCACTAACCACCACTCGCTTTGTCTGTCGAGGCTCGCAGCACTCACACTAACTAGCAAAAGCCTCATCTCTCACACACAAACTGCACTTTGTCTGCACAGTGAGGAATATTGACTTTGCATGATTGCATGTTGCGAGGTAACACTTTTGCCTTGAAATGTCACCGTTTTCATCTTAGACGAGGAACTGCCATCATCAGTTTTTTGTTAGGATTTTGAAAATAATCATTGCTCTTTTCTCAGTTGTTAGTTTAAGAGGCTGTCTTTTCTTTTGCAACAACGTTATGTCATTCTCTCAGGTAGTTATCGCCTCCAGTGGGCATGAATGGACATTAACCATTTGCAAGAGAAAGGATCCCCTCTCATTCATTCTACCTTTCTCCTAGCCTTATATATCTGCAAGACTTATGGGTGGGTCTTCCTTTTGATCACATGAACACTGTGACAGGAAAACAACCTTCAGACGGGGTAATGTGATTATTAATCACGTTACCTGCTGCTACTGACGGGTGGGAAGACAACCTGAAAAATTGGCCTCTGATAGCTGTAACAAATTAAGTTAGGGTAGCTTTATTTGCAGTGATGAAGTTCTGCTGTCGGTCGACCCGGGAAGTTATTCTGTGAAATATGTATTCGACCGCCAGGATTAAAAAGCTATCGTTAGGCTATCAACAAACTAGCTGCCGGTCGTATAGCTGCTCATCACCACTGCTAAGCTAAAGGCGGATTTGTTTCGGCGTGATGGCGGTTAGTAGTTAATTTACTTTCTTGTTAGCAACCGCCATTTTTTGACCCATTGGACATTTACAAGTGGGGAGTTTACTGACTTAATTTACGTAGTAGAATAAAGTGAATTTTCTTCAACTTGTGTTAAAAACCATATTTCAGGCATTAGACGAAAACATGTTCAAATAACCGCCATCTTCGAGACTAGAGAACCGGAAGTTGCAAAATGCTAATGAGCTAAGCTACATTTGTGGCTCAAACCTGCAGTGCAGAACGTTTCTCTCGCCCTTATGGCCGTCAGAGTAATTACACAAACATTCAAGACGTATAGTGCACGAGTGCACGCCGCATGTCACCTGTACTCCAGCTTGACATGAATATAAGCTCAAAAATATGTGATTCCAAATCGACAAGGTTGCGTTTCACCTCATTAATAAAAAGCGCAATTACTGATAAGCCTCAGAGCGTTTCAGATTGATTCAATGTTAACTGCAACAGAATAAATTAAATTGCTAAATATACACCAAAGGTCACTTCTTCAGGACGTCCTTCCATCCTGAGGCAGAGGTATAATTAAATGATCTCATTTAAGGTTTGACAGGCTGTGTTCCCTCATAATTCATTTCCCTTAAATATGTGAAAAGGAAAGACACTTGTACTATGAGTCTCACAAAGGCCACTTTCGTGACGGGAATAACAAGAAGTCCTGCCCATAATTCACTTTAGGAAAAAGGTGGATATACTGTAAAACCACATCAGATTAGTTCTTGTCACATGCTCATGATTTACATAAAACACAAATGCTGCGTGGTTCAAGTGTACAGAGAACTAAAGTGGTGTTTTTACAATGTGTGCGTGTGTGTGGGTGTGCGCGTGCATGCAGGGGAGAGGAGTGTCCAGTCCCAGGCAGCCCCCCAGCTGTTCCCCAATGGTAAATATGCGTTCCTCTGACTCCTCTCTCTGGGGGTCTGTGGGTGTGGGGAGAAGAGGAAGCTAACCTAGCAGGCCCTGATCCTTCCCCTCCCCACAGGGGCATCATCCTTCTGACCCTCGACCTCTGACCCCCTCCTCCCCTACCTTCCTCTTCCTTCTGTGAATGCCCTCTCAATAACAACCCGCTGCCCCTGTCAAACCACACCTTTTTAAAACACAGCTGCGAACCTCTGACCAGCAGTATAAACATCATATAAACGTAGCAGATATAGTACATTATAAGTGATTGAACAAGTTACTCCCAACCTTTCTGTCTTAAAATAAAGCAGCAGGGCCCCTTATCACATTTCACATGTCTGTGCTTCACTCGCAGCTCCACCAAAGAGTGATTTCCCCTCTTAACCTCTCAGATGGTTTCATTTAATAACTGTTCACGGCCCAAAGACGGAGCGTTTTCTGCAGAGTTTTTAATACTTTGATAGGATGTTGAATGCATACTATTGTGTATTGATTATTTCCACATGTATCCACCCAGGATCCGAATGTGTCTCTATTACATTTCATTTGGCTGTCACTTTCTTATCCAAAGTCTCCTGCAGATTGAAGCATCGACTGAAAATGGATGTATTACCACGAGTAGAAGTGGCCTCCATCAAAAGTCCAAATCAATTCATCTGCGATGACTTCTGAAAAGGAAGACATAAGAGTTCGGTTTCCTCTGTGTTTCTGATACAACTGAGATGAGAGAAATTGAGCGTGTACTGTTCCAAACATTTGGTCATTGTGTTCCTGAGGTCTGTCATCACGGCCTATTAGCTTTGGGAGCCAATAAAGTGTCCATGATTGCTTCGTAGAGAAGATAAAACGCTGAGTCCCTCTAAACTTCCTCTTGTCATACACACGTCATCTTGTGTTCTATCATAATCAGTAGCAGGGAATCATCCGTGCTATTCCAGTCCACTTGTTCTTTACAACATCTGCAGTAAAATGATATTTGGATCATAAAGGCAATTCCAGAATGAGCTTTGTTTTGAATAAATAAGGCAAAGATGCCAGCAGGAATAAACTCATAAATCTGCATCAATGAATCAAACCTGGATACTTCAAAGACTATTTAATTATACCCTGTAAGACTCAGGGAGGATGCTTGTTCTCAGAGGAGTAGCCTGTTCAAGGTAAGAAGACAAACTGTTTAAAGTTACTAGTTGTTACTACTGTATGCATACTGAGCTTCCCTCATGCCACAATATAACAATCTGACCTATTTTAGGATTTGGTGTCCTAGTTTCTGTTATTTTTCTTCTCAGAAATAGAAACATTCGGAGCAAGAGACATATTTTGCGTCCTCCATCAGTTGTTCCCCAATGGTTTCCTGGTACTGTACCATGCCGAAACCAGCTTTTCTCAGTTGCATCTCTAGAGAACATTAGCAAACTATTGTCAATGTTATTCTTCTCATTGTTTGGTTTAGTTATTGAGAGAGCACTCGCTCTTAGAAGAGTTTGTGTCTAATAACAACTCTTCCTTTCTGATGAACTATCGCTGAATGTTGCCGTTTGGTCAAGAAAACAATATTTTCTTGTTTTACAAAAAAGATATTTTTCACCTTAGCGTCTATTTCCCGTGATCCAAACTCAGAGGACTTCTGCCTTTTTTGTGAATCTATCACAAATGTCTGATGACAAGTTTCCCTGCGGGTTACTCGTCAACATTTCTGATGCAAAACAAGAAGTTCTGCAGCTAGAAAATCTTGCGGCTTCGGATAAAAGACGATGTGAACCCCTCTTTTTTAAACATACACTGTGGAAGCTCGGCACTAGACCAGACATCCCGCACGTCATATCGGAGAGTATTTACAAAAGTCTGCCCACTGTTACTGTAATTGCCGGTCCCAACCCGGTGCACTGTGGATGTGGCTGGTATTCATCCAAAACACACAAACCCACACACATACCAGAGCATGTGTCTCTCCCCTGTCTTCATAAAACCATAATGTCAGAAATATTTCTTTGCTCTCTTAACACATGGTCATTACAGTTTGGCGAGATGGCTGCCTGACTAAGCGTTTTGAGGCATGTCCTGACACTATCTTATCGTCTCGTCTGCCAACTGTCTCTGCTCACACTTTGCAATTATGTGAACCCACAGTGCCGCGCTCGATCCGGGGATGGCCTAATACTCATCATCTTTCCCTTTGAATGATCACAGGCTTAATCTCTGTGTTCTGTGAACGACAGGCAAGGGAAAAGCAATCAAAACATCTCACAGACAAGGATTTCAGCTGTTCAAAATGTTTGATTGAGCTTATGTTAGGAGGACACAATAGTAGTTTAACAGTAAATGCAAAACATAGTGAAACCGAGCAAAAAGTAGAGAGACTCGTAAAGTCTTTAACCTGACTCGGTACTGTCTGTTTCAAACAACCATTAGCTACATTACACACAAGAAGCGACTTGCCGTACCTGACCAAGAGAGGTTGTAAAACCCCTAAATCAGGAAATGGTGCGTTTCAATCCTTAAAGAAATCAAACACGACACACTTCTGCAAAGTGTGTGATTTTAAGTTGACAACATTTCACTGATGTAATTGAGTTTATATTAAAAACGTATCTTTGTAAAATGCATTAGCATCATTAAAAAAAAAAAAGCCAGATGTTGAAACCAACTGACATCATAATACAGAAGTCTAAAGGGAGTCACTGATACGGCTAATGGCTGCGTAACCTAAGACAAACCCAGCTTTTATAGTGTTTGCAATGTTGATTTAGTCATTTCCAAGTTAAGGCCCTTTTTCCAAAGTGAGAAGTGTTTTGTTTTCTCCCTGTAAATTCATATTTACTTTAAGTGTGTCCAAGTGTATTAGTGCATCGTGTTCAGCCTTCAGCAACGTGATCCCTTGAACTGTTTAAACTGTTCTTTATAAAACAACTATAAAACACACGATTACATCACTGTAAGCACCTGTTTTGCTTTGATGCATAATTGCAGCCTACAGTTGAGTGTTTTATTTGAGAGAAACGAGCTTTACAAAGTTTCATTATGGCCGCTGCAGGCAGTGCAGATCTCAATTTAAGTCGAGGGGATTAGGTGTTTCCCCAAAGGGACCCTCATTCTCTATAAAATAACAACCTGCGCAGCTGCATTTCCTCTTTGGTGCCACGTGTGAGCTGCCATCTCCCGGTCTGTGAGAAGTCTTCCACTCGCCCAGCTGTGCTGCTTCATCCTGAGACGAGCTGCCAGCCAGCATCCTACAGCCCATTAGAGAGAAGTGAAGCACTGAGTGGATGACCAGTGGCCTTACAGCACGTTAAAATGGTTGTTCCACATCGCAAACGTTTTTTTTTTTATTGTTTTTTGTTCTGACGTGTGGGACGCTTTCTATAAAGCTGCCAACAACCATCGAGGCCCACACTAGTCACTCTTATGCGAGAACAAATGTCTCCTGTGCTGTTGCTTAAAATGAAAGTCTCAGTGAAATGTGTCACTGTCCAGAGAAGAGACCTCAGCTCTCCTGTCTTGACGGACTACTTCCCTTTTTTCACATCAGTCCAGCCAACACAGGGGCATGGTAGCTGAAATTGCTTTTTTATCCCCAAAATGCCTGGAAGGTTTTGTTAAAAAGAAAACTGGAAATGTGGCTTTTCTGTCGCATTTGTCTCGCACCTCTGCCCTCGTGATGGAGGGGGACAGATGCCCTGCAGTGCAAAGGACTTTCAGAGGGCGTAATTCACCTTGACCAAAAGGAATGCACACACTTTAGAGGAAACACATGAAACTTTATTTTTGGCTGTGTTGAATCTAATATTTGTAATGACTGTTTCCTTTCATTATTCACAAGCATTTTCTGAAAACTGTTAATCCCATCCAGCTGCTGCGTTTATGACTGTTCTGTTTTCTTGTTTCCTTCTTTATGACTATGTTTACTGAGTACCTTACTCTGCTTCTTATTGTCTGACTGCTGTAAGACATAGATGCTGAATACGATGAGTGTGTCTTCTAATGTTTGCTACAATGTTAGTATGTACTGTGTATATGCTGGGAGGAACAAGTAGGTTGTGACTTTTTGGACAGTGTATTTTTCTATGTCTCACTGTGTTTCTCTACAGAGACATGTGCAGTGAACAATGGCGGCTGCGATAGCACATGTCATGATTCGGTGACAGGAGTCCGCTGCAGCTGTCCTGTCGGCTTCACGCTGCAGCCGGACCGCAAGACCTGCAAAGGTAAACCTACGCCATTAAAACCACACCTGTCCAGATATCTACATATTCACCACAGGATCATCAAGTTATTTACGCCCTATCATTGTTTTCCAACCGCTAGTGCTCCGTCAATGTCTATATCCGTAATGGTGCCACCAATCTTACACCGCTTTCTGCTGTTTAGCTGCATATTTGAGTAATATTCTGTCAAGCAAACTGTTTTCTTGACAGTCTTCCCCCTACAGTACCATCATCCTGCTGTCTGGAGTTTGACGGAGCACACTAAACTCAAGGAAACTGCATACTGTTGCAACTTTTTTTATTAAATAAAGTATACAAAATGAACTCCAAACTTTATGGTGAAACTTAGCATTGTGCTTACAGACGGGGAGTTGATACGAGGACACAATGTGTTTCCAGGGTTTGAAATCTGTCAGCCTTTAACAACTCGTAATGTTACACTAAAAAATCTGATAAAAGTAAATTGGCTTATATTAGTTTGGTTTGAGAGGAAACAAGAGGAAAGCAAACCCAGGCAGCTCTGGCACGAGAAGACAGGGGCTCGCTGCGGGCCAGAATCTTCTGAAGAGCGGAGACAAGTAGAGTAAGGAGGGGATTATTTGATTCCATTTGAGATCCATTTATGTCAACCAGATGATGAAGACTCCCTCAAGAGACGGACGCCTTATTTGTGATGATGATTAAGAATCAATCAGAGCTGCAGCCAAACTTGCCAAGGCAGAGCTCCCTCCCACACCTGGAGGAACACATGATGTATTGATTGGGTATTGGCCACACGAATGAAGGGTAGAGTATCCGGAAGGAGATGGACCGATGCTGCATTCCATTGCAGCCACTCAAACTGATGTTATCCTGATGAGGGCCATTAAGGAAATACCTGAAGCTAAATTCCACTTTCTGACTCTCATGGCAGTCTTACCAAACAACTGCTTTTTTGAATACTTCAATAGTTACTTTACATTAGCCAAGCCCCCTTGTTCTTACGTATCCACCTCACGGAGTAGATTCTCTAAGAGCAGCTGTAATCAGTATTTGTATAAGACTTACATCCATTAGGTGGACAGAAACACAACTCTAGTTTAATGATAATGTTCATCATTAGCTTCTGGATATGTAAATAGGTTATTATATAATTCATCAAGAAGATAAATATGTCAGTGCTGTATTTATGGCTGGTTTCCTCTGCATCCCTTCCCTCTTATATAACAGGTTAAAGTTAATGGTGCACTCCTTTCACCTCAATGATGGTCGATTTGATTGTGCATCTACTGGTTTTTTTTTTTCACAGACATTGACGAGTGCCGTCTTAACAATGGCGGGTGTGATCATGTGTGTCGAAACACAGTGGGCAGCTTCGAGTGCAGCTGCAAGAAAGGCTACAAGCTGCTGACCAATGAGAGAACATGTCAAGGTATGTAGCCCCTTTGATAACCTTTCACCAGCAAATGTTCCTGTGGACGACCGGAGAACATGCTTATAGATTCTGATTTCTGCATTGATTAGCATGAATGATCAATCCATCTTAGTCGCAAAGTATTCTCTCTTCAGCCTGCCAAGAAGCCAAACCAGGCCTCTCTGGCTTGTTTATCTGTTATATTTGGTGGTAGCCATCGCTCAGCAGGAGCTGGGAGGACTAGCTGCAGAACAAATAAAGAGTGTGCCATGGCCGAACACAGGTGTGGGGAATTAAAGCTCCAACTCTTAAAACCTCTGGTTGTGGCGTGAACCCACTGCAGAACATCTGGTGAAAGAAGACAGACAGGCTCGAGCTGCGAGCCGAGCTCTTGGAGTGGAAAAACAGATGACATGCGATTTTGTAATTCTCTTTTCTTTATTGATGTGGTCGATCAATATCCAGCCTGGTACACATCATTGTCATGCAATGGGTTTAGAGTTGCTGCACTGAATCACAACACTCTGCACACAGTACTAAACGTGTCTTCTGTGAACATTAACTCTGCAGCCACTTTGTCGTCGCTTCAAATCTATTTCTGCTGCGACGGCTTTCTCTCATTTCTTAGAGCAGAACAATGCAGAGTTTATTTTGCCAAAATAGCACAGATAACTGAAACATTTGGTCTGCACATGTTGGAATGTAAATGACGGTTTGTTTTCTGTGGCACCATGCCCTACCTAACGTCGTCATCGTGAGCTGTTTGGGTGCGCAGGGGCAACAATGTTGTCCTTGTTTGGTGATGTGTGTTTTGTCTGGAGCGAAGGGTGGTGATAAAGCTCTCCTCATCTCTCGCTGAGTGAGGTGTTGCCAGGCTCTCTCACACACACACACACACACACACACACACACACACACACACACACACACACACACACACACTCCACACTGCGCAGTCACCTGTCTGCCCGCTATCCTCTCCTCTCATTCCTTTAATTGTTCTCACCCATGGAACAAGAGTTGGGCCAAAGGAAATCTGAAATGCCTTCAACACAAAGTGAACTATTTCTAATGATGATATATTTGAATTGAAATCTGAGAGGGATTTAGAATTGCAACTATCCAACTCACAAGAGACAACTTTAAAGAAGAAAGAAGAAAATCAAAGCAGCAGGGGCCAAGTTAACTGGCTTGGGAAAAGCTCCAAAAACGTTTTATTTGACTGTGTATGTTTATTTTTGTTATTTATAATTCATGTACATAACATTTATTTTCTTATTTGGATGTCTCGCTGTATATGAGAAGTGCATGTCCCCCCTTTGTAATGCAAGTTCCTTTTAAGTTTCAAAGCCCAACCAGATAACCTTTCTTTCTCAGAGTTCACAGAATTCCTTCAGAGCCACAAAGACAAAATACATCTGTTCTCATTGGCTGATCTTCTTGTGCCAAATCTTTGGAGTGTCTGTTTATCTATAATCCCATCATGCATCTCTCTTCTGAGCATAAATCCAAAACTGGCGGATTAAAAACATTAAATGTGACCTGCAGCAAACGGTACAGCACTCGGTTTGTGTTAATAAGTACTTGGCGGTGGGTAGCAGTGTTTTGCGACAGCAGTGACACTTAAAGAGACGTTTGCTGTCTCCGCGAGGTGTTGAGATGTGTAAACTGAACTCTGTGTTTATCTTGGTTTAAACAGTCATGGTGTTTCCCTGCTGTCAGTGGACCACGGCCCATAAATCAGGACGGGGCATGTCTGCAGAGCCCCTGTCAGCATTCCTCCACCATCAACAATCTACCTCTCACTCCTAATCCACATGAGGGCACTCAGCGAGATGTTCAGATGCTGTGTTTCCTCCAGTGGGAACATCTACCATAAGGATCTGTTTTGTAAAACAAACACTGACCTTTTCTAGATTTTAGCCAACCTCATTCGCCTCCTTAGAACTTTGCAATTAGAAAAGGTGGAGGTTAATGTGACGAGTCCTGGCGCAGAGATCAATCGGGTGCGATGCGTGGGCAGATAAACAGGGAGCTAAGAGAAGAAACAATGAATGGAAACTCTGAATTGTTATTTGCAGTGGAAGTGACATGACTGTTCTCATCTTTCTAAGTTTCCAAGCACTTGCGTCACCTCTTAATGCTGGCGTGCCCTCCCTCCCACTGCATACTTCACCTTCGCTGCCCAGTTAATGAGTGTATTACTGCAGGAGTCCCAGATGTCTTCACACATCTAATCTGTAGCGTGGCACCACACAACACAAAATGATATAATGATAAGCTACAGATCCACTACTGGCGTCACTTATTATTACAACTTTTGTTCAGGGTAAACTGAGTCACCACGCCTATTTCCCAGATGGTTACAGACTCTATGTTTTAAATTATGCTGAGCTAAGTTTATGCTCAATATGCCAACAAAAAAACGCTTTTGCAATGCCTCATATAGCGTGTGCAAACCCCTGCTGCTGTTATGCATCTCCTTGAGCCAATAAAGGGGAGAAAGGGTGAGGACTGTATTTTGTATCTTTAATTGTTTGCACTTTAAAATTCTCCATATAAAACCAGGTTCTAAAAAAACACACAAGAAAGCACATTTTCATCTTTTGGCTCTCACAACACGCCTGCCACGTATTAACCTGTGCCGGTCTGCACTAAGTACAGCTGCATTGTACATGAAGGAAGATGCCAAGCATGAAACCATATGTGGATATTTTGTGCAATGCTATGCAAGGTTTCTGGAGACGTTTATCCGTCTGTCTTCATGGTTTCTTCAAGGTAACCCATTATTTAACTGAAGGCCTGTAATTGCTGTGAAATACCTGCCTCGTGTGTTTGAAGATAATATGGCATAATATTCCTGGGAAAATCCTACGAACCTTTCTTAAATGAGCCAATTAGACATCCAGCTCAATGTAGCACATCCCAGTGTTTCTCCCAGCACGTGCTGTCTGGGCTTTTTGCTGACACAAGAAAACCTTGATCACAATAAAAACCAAATGTCAGCCATCTCGTATAGCTTATATATATCTAATATCAATCCTTGTGGTCTTTGAGCTGCTGACATTTAAGCGACGTATCAAGATGCAGTTGAAAGAGAGCAAAAAAGCTCAAAAAAGACGAGAGGTGCAAGGAGCTCTTGCCTTGTGGATGAATGCTGCAGGTGTGGCTGTTTTCAGAAAGGCCAACAAGAGTAAAAGCAGGCTTCTGCATCCCACATATTTTGACTAACTACGGTGATTGTTGTCATGTGTATGTCCTCAGAAGAAAAGAAAAATAGGCAAATTGTGGTATGGTTAAGAGGATAAAAGGGGAAGATGATTGGCAGATTGGATGTGGGGAGAACAACAGTAATTCAGCTGCTATTATCAGGTGAAGAGCAGACTTGCTTTTGGCTCCTGCTGTGGTCCCTTGTTATTTCAAAAACACTTGGAAAATTCAATTTCAGAGCAACCGAAATGGACAACGGAATGACATCAAGCGGTCAGCCACTATACAGAGTACCAAACAGAAGACCAATATTTGTTTGTAACACGTGATTTGGCCCTTTACAATTCATGACAAAAGATGAAAACAGAAAAAAAGGCGTGAAAGAGGAAGAGTCCCGTTTCAAGATCTTTTTGTGATCTGTTCGACTGTTTGAGAAGTTTCTAACAGCATGTCTTTATTTTCTTACAGACATCGACGAGTGCTCTTTTGATCGCGCCTGTGACCACTTCTGTGTCAACTCTGCCGGCAGTTTCCAGTGCCTCTGTCATAAAGGCTTCATCCTCTACGGCCTGGCACACTGCGGAGGTGAGCAGCACTCTTCTCTGCGTCTTCCTCCTGTCCATCACTCTCCTCTGCATCGCCTCACCTTACATGAGTTGCTCTAATGTTTCTCAGAAATTCACAACTACACTAAATAGATTATTATTGTTGATTTCAAGTTTCGCTGATAGTTGAGTTGAAATTCACTGCAATATGCTCTAAATTTAAAGGATCGTCAAAGACATTTTAAGCTGATAAATGGAAGCATAGTATATACTTTAGATCTTGCTAATAGATCTACAAAGCAAACTTTATGTTATGTTTGGTTTCAAACTGTTCAGGCATTGATAGTTTAAAGCCATGCTAGGGACCTGGCTCTAGGAATGTTAGTCAGTATGTCTCAACAACTAGGTAGATTCAGAGATAAATAGAGATCTATATAGGTCTCCAGGTGATGAATCCTGAAGCCCCTTACTTTTCCCCTAGCACCACTATGAGCTTAATATGTATAGCTTTGAGTAAAATGTCTTAAGAACTGTTGAATTGATTACCGTGACATCGAAATTCCTCTGGATAATTAGTAGTAACCTCAGTAATGCTTTACCTGTCATATTAGCATCGCCACGTTAGCAGTTAGCTCAAACCACAAATACACAAGTGCACAAGTACAGTCTCAAATGGCTACTGTACTGTCTTGTTGTTAGTCAACCTCACTACCCAATTTAAAACATATTGAAAGGTAATCCATCAAGGTGAACATTTAATTTACTCTTTAAAAAATGAATTCAACACAGTGTGTTGTTGGTGTTCATCTTCCAACCTGCTGACTGAAAGGCCCCGGCATGCAGCTACATTCTCAAACCATAATGAACTGTAACTGAAATGAGTGATGCATCATTGTTTTCCAGCCAGGTTTTAGGTCTCTGAAAGTTCCTTATCGAGAGAAGGAGCTGAAATAGGTGGCTGGCTGGAAGGCAGGACATCCATCTAAGAACCTTTGCTACACTTGGCAGTAATGTGGAGGCGACTTGTGTTGTAGTTAATGGACTCAAACTTGAAAAACCACAGTTATGGTCCTTCAAGGTGGAGTGTGACCATGTTCATCAAACATTAGTAGGTACAGCACTCTGGTGTGGAACAGATAGCAGCAACAGCCTTGGGTGTCTGAAGGTGGTGTGTGTGGGCGCGTCACATCTGCCTGGCAGGCAGCGAGAGGCCCACAGCTCATCAGGGTGCTGCGGCGGCCCTTTGATGGAGTGTGTATCACCAGTTAGAATCTGCTGCTGTCTTCAGCGCCTCGGGGCCTCACAGTAGTTCTGGAGAGACGGAGAGAGACAGCATATGCACTCGAAATACATATCTTTGCAGTGATTTGTTCTGTGTTTTCTTCTGCCTGTAGTCTGACAGGTCTAGGGATCAGGAATGTTGCAACAGAATGTCGAATAAGGAGTGAGACTGGAGAGCGGTAACATGAAGATGTTCATGAGGTCTGCACAAACACAACAGTGCAGATAGTTACACCCTGCCACCTGAGGACACACTGACTTCTTTTTTTTTACCAGATGTTTCCTGTATCTAATAAAGGCAGACCCGGCGCCAGAACAAATCTAAAGGGAGGGCATATGATTTTCATGGGAGGGCACACAAAACCGTCACGTGCCTGCGGCACAATATATATCAAACAGCAAGGCCAACGGCATTGCGCAAAGACGCACACTTATCGCAAATACATACACAAATAAAGGGCAACATAGAAACCACTTTGAAACATTGTGTGCGTGGCAGCACAGACACTGGTAAATCACGAGCAAGGCACACTTAAGGATGGCAGCTTCCTCATCGTTGCACTCGGAGAGAAATAGTAGGGACGGAGACGATTAACTGTTTAGCCCGCCTTGGGCATGGTTTATTTTTCCTATGCACTGCACTCGGACATGTGGAGTGAATCGTGGTCACCTCTGAGAGGGAGTTGGCTGACAGCTAAAAAAGCTATAATATCAACGACAGCTGACACGTAATACGGCGTAATACAGCTGATCTGCACCAAAGTACTAATTTCCTTATTTGTTTCCTCGCGTATCTGTCTCTCTCTCCACAAACGCTCACTTGAAATGTGTTCTTTTGATGCAGAACGTCTTAGCAGTCCTTTATCAGTCTGTAATGCGTGTTTCCAGTCGCAAACACCTTTGACAGTAAAAGCCGCATCAGATGAAGACGTATTTACTTTAAACTGTCTACAGGGGAAACAAAGGGCTTTTAACGAATCTTCAAGCCATGGTCTGTTGTTGTACCATGCAGTGGCAAAAGTGCGCTTCTTTCCTGAAAACAATCTCCCTGGATAACGATCCAGTTTCACCTGGTTGGGTTTATTAACCCCAAGATCACCTGGTGCTGTTGGTCTTTGAGCGGTTGCTGGCCCAATAGTACCTGTTGATGTGCTGCGAGGTAGCGTCTGTAGTGGAGGCACCGGCACGGAGGAGGAGGACGCTGGCGGGTGTGGTACAGGGTGTGGCAACGCAGGTGGTGATGGTAGGGCCACAAGGAGCTGTGCCTCGGAGGACAGCGTTGGTGGCGGCCGCCTTGATGAGTCAAGGCTCGCTAACTCAGCCACGGGGTTTGCCGAGGTCAAGCTTGTGACATTAAGGCGCGCTGCTGCAACGGCAGGTGCAGGGATCAGCAGCTGCATCGGCTGCAGTTCTTTCATCGCTATTTCGTTTTAACAAATCCTTCCACCTTTTAAGCCAATTTCTGATGTCCATTTTGTAATTCAAACAGAAATGGGAGTCTACAGAATGCACAATAAACAAATCCAGAATATGCGGCAGAGTATGATGCTGTGATTGGTCTAAATGTGGACAAATCACAACAGACACATGCATTTATTTGACGTAGCCTGCGATTTTTTTTTTTGCCATCTGACATCACATACATCGTAGCATAAAAGTTCACAGTTTATTTATAATTAAAAAAATAAAATATATATATTTTTTAATTTTTATAAATAATAAAAAACGTGTTTATTGGGGGAGGGCAGGAATGTCAAATGGGGGGGCCTGGCCCTCCCACGGCGCCGGGCATGAATAAAGGTAACAAAAATGACTTGAAATGGTTGGTTCCTGCAAGTGCCACATTTTAAATTCATCTTCCAGTATTATGCAATCAATTAAAGTGTCCCAGCAATAACATTTTGAAGCAATGCTTAATGAGATGGCTGTAATGCTGCTAGAATGTATTATTTTAGTATATCTCACCCCCCACCACAACATTTATATTGAATGGGTGTAGTCCAGAGGTTTCCAAAGTTGAAGGCGGGCTTCAAAGGGGTTTCATGGGGGGATCATTACATGAATTAAAAGAAGATCAAATACACATAACATGTGGCTAAATAGATACAGTGGTTTTGAGGAACTGTTTTTCATCTTTCCCAGAGTCAGAAACTAATAAATGCCTCAGGACAGACCTTAGTTATGTATTTAGGTTTCGTCTGAAATGATACCAAACAGCTATATTAGAATATCTTGGTGTCTATGGGATCACATATCATAATCATGGTCCCATAGGCATTGAGCGAAACTAAGCCACTAAACTAAGGGGGGATGGAGGTGTCTTTTTTTCCAGGCTCTGTCTGAGGGAAGGTCCACCGTCTCACACTTCTAAAACCTCTGGTCTAGTAGTAGCTTCATGGGAGCTATTCCCCACACAGGCGGCGGTATTAGCTGTCAGTCCAGGTAATAAAAGCCCAGGATTGAATTGGTAGGGCTTTTACTCACATGATGGACTGTGATCAGGCCACGCCGAGCTGGAGAGAAGATGGTGAGGCGTGAGCGATTCTCTACACCATTGTTGAGAGAGAAGGTGATGAATGATTTCCCATCGCTTTTCATCGGCGCCGTTGGAACCGTTAGATAACCCTAAAGATTTATGGCCCTCCCCGTTGGACTCTCCCACTCCCAGCCATAACCAAGGTTATGTTATGCCCTGTGTGGTTTATCAACTGAAATATAGCTGTCAAACAATGGAGAAAGCTGTTCTCAGTGTTAAACAATAGACTCACCCTAAACAAACCCAATTAGGTCAGTGACCTGCTGTCGAGCATTGTGCCGAGGTCTGTCAACATTCCTCCCAAGTGAGAGTTTATTCAGCGACTCTCCCTAGAAAAACAGCCTGCTCATTTGTGCTTATCTGGTAGGAAAACAGTCTTGTGAGTAAACACTTTGTAAGTATTTTTCTATTTAACTCATTCGATCCAACCAGCAATAGAAACGCTGTCTTCTGATACTGAGTAGGTCTGAGAGAAAGACACAAGTTAAACCACAAATAGTTTAAGTTTATTTAATCTTGTTGGGTCAAATTCTTCTCACATTACGTAGTCGGACTGGAAGTTGCTGATGCAGATGAATAAGCAGCGTTACAAATGTAAAGATGGCAAGATGTTCCCATGAACTCTCCAACCCTTCTAAAAAAATTCCTTACAAATTACACAAAGCAATTGTTGAGTCTAAATGTCAATTTGTCTCTTTTTATTTCCTTCCCTGACTCATCTCTGCTGTCTCTGTATCAGCACGCAGATAAACAGTATTTGGAGGAAGGTCAGAAGACATCTATTTGGTTACACTTCAAGTGTGGGAGGAACAAAGATGTTAAAAATACAGTTGCTGGCACTTCCTTCAGACTTTCATTCGACTTCTCTGTCCTTTAAATTAAGTGCTTTGATGCAGAGGACAAGCAGCTCTGGCTCAACATTGCTGTTGCTGAAGTCATCTTCTTCAGGGAGTGCAGACTGTTTTTATTTAGGGTGAATAATTGAATGAGACAAGAAAGAGCATTTCATATCAGCGGGCCAGATCATCAATCACTGCCATTATCTCCGTCTCTCCGGTGTCGCCGACGCTTGTCCGCAGCCTGCTGATCCTCGGCTCTACCCACTAAACTCATTTTCAGTCTGGCGTCGACGGCAGCCAGCCTGCATCTGGATCCCGGATGCTTTTAGTGGTTTTAGCTCAGCGTGCGTTTGAATAGGTGATTATAATTTACGGCTCACCACAAGTCTTCCTCACTGAAGAGCAGAGAGGTTTTCACCATTAAATTGAATGTGGCGACATCAAATGAAGAATCACTTCTGTTTACACGCATACACATTAATCTTCCTACAATGTGACGCTGTGACAGGATGAAGTGATCTGACCCCTGAGGAACTCCTCTTTCACAGCTGTGCTCACAGCACTGTTTCTCTTTCATTGTACTCGGCCAAATTGACTCCAGATCCTTTTTACGGACCACATTGTTTCTCACTGTTTCTGATTTTTGGATGAAATCCTTTTCCTCCCTTATTTTATTTGAGGTTTTAGAGGGATGGGCCAGATAGACAACATCTTCTTTTACTACATATTGGTCATTTCAAATCTTAATAACGATATAGATCACGACACTGCACGTCTTCTGGCTATTAATCAAATAAATGGTCAATATGAACAATTCAAACAGTTAAGCCTATGTTTGTATATTCTTATTTTATTTAAATACATGACATAAGAAAAAGTATATTTTCATTAAATTACCTTTAATTGATATTCCCTCAAAATATGTTGCTTGAGACTATTAGAGACATTTGACTTAGTATGTGCCTTTATTATTAATGTTGTCCATAATATTGTGTATTATATCTGTATACTATATGTATAAAGATGTTTTATCACATTAAACGATCGCTCAGTCATAGTAGCTTTGAACAATGAGGGCTTTTTAGAGACAGTTATACATGTCCGATTAATGTCTACATATTTATCCCCAGATATTGACGAGTGCAGTATAAACCATGGAGGATGTAAATTTGGCTGCATCAACTCTCAAGGGAGCTACGAGTGTACCTGTCCTCCGGGACACAAGCTGCACTGGAACAGGAAGGACTGTGTTGGTATGTGGCAGCACTGCCCCCCTGTGGCTCATTCACTCACACACACCCAAAGCACATCCTCAAACACTTTTTTTCCTCACTCTCCACTTTCTTTGCCAACAGTTTGTGATTCTCTGTGGGTTTTATTCTCCCTCAGAGCTGATGAAATGCCATCTTGGACTGCTGTCACCAAAAGCCACTCTGACCTGCAGCAAGACGGGCAAGAAAGAGAGCTGCTCACTTACCTGTGTTTCTAAGGCTCACTATCTGGCAGGTATGTTCCCCACAGTGAGCGCGCGATCACAAAACACCACACAAGAAATCCTTTTTTATTAAAATCCCTTTTTATGTGTGTGATCTTTGCAGAGTCTGACAGCAGCTACTCCGTGAGTTGTGGTATCCCCCTCCTCAGAGGGAAGTCTTCTGCCAGGCTCAACTCCAGCAACAGTCAGAGCTGCATAGGTTCGCTGCCATTCAGATTTCTATGATCAAACACTTTCCAACAATCAGTCAATTACAGATGGTGTGCCTGATGTTGCAGTGTGCTCCTACCCACTGTGCTGTGTTTGTCTGTAGAGACTCAGGCCCCTCCAGTGAAGCAGACGGCTTCTTTTAAGATAAAAAACGCCAAATGTCACCTTCATCCGAAGCTTACGGGCAGGACGGAGGACAGAGGACGGACCCTCGGACCAGGTCAGTCTAAATCTGTACACATATACTGGTATTTATAGACATGTAAAGCTGTATACAGTTTACAATGAACCATTTGAATAATTTTTCAACAAACAAACATGCCTGTAAGGTTTTTCTGTTGTTCTTTGTAGTATAAATGTATATTTTATATATATCCTGGTCATACAAAAGGGTCATTAAAGGACATAATATTCCATCTTGGTCTCAAACCTCGTCTATTTTTGTTATGTTAATTTAAATTACAAATTTTTTCAAAGTCTATGATGAATTCAAAATGAATCAAACCTTTTCCAATTACATTTTACTTTGTAATAACTTTCCAAGAAATGATGTACATTTACTCTTAAATATAAATAACATTAATCGTTACTAATATTTAATGGGGATTTACTCATGTATCTTCATGTTGTCCACAGGAGGGGGGCAGCCCTGCAGCAACTGCCTAGTGACGTTTGTCAACCTGAGGTGTGACTCCTCTAAGAAAACGAAAGGCCGACGGGCTCGAAACCCCTCCAACAAAGAAGTGACGCGCATCACTTTGGAGCTGGAGGCTGAGGTCAAACCTGGAGACACCACAGGTCAGTCTTCTCATGAAATACAACGCCTTAACAGCAGTTACTGAGGATGTTACTGTGCAGCCTACTTAGTTGTTTCATTTAGCTATTACTCAAAGCTGCAACATAATTTACAGCAATGTTAGTTGTCAGTGTGTCAACATATGCAGAGTACATTTACAGATTTACTGTGCTTAAGTACATATGTATGGTCCTTTAGTGAATAGTGTGCATTCCAGCCTATGTATACTTCTTATCCAATACAATTCAGATATAATATTGTACTTTGAACTCAAGGACAACTATTTTGTTTATTTAGTTAGTAACATTAGCATTTGCTTCCAAGAAGAAGATTTTTTCACAGCATCTTGAGAAAATGTACAAAATGTATGCATAGTTTTTACTCATTTAAATCCAATTTAAATAAATAAACAGGGAGTTGCAATCTCAGCTGCCTGAGACAGCGCATGGAGAAGCAGGTGAAGACGTACATCAAGGCTCTGAAGAAGTCCATCAACCAGGAGCGCTTCCTGATCCGAGTCGCTGGTCTGGAGTACGAGGTGGCCCAGAAACTTAGCCAGGCTTCTCCCACTCACGAGAACTGTGGGCCGGGCTGGGAGAAGGAGAGTGGCCGCTGTGGTAAGACCGGAGAGCTGGACCGGGAATTAGAGCCAATTCGCTTTTTTGGCCAAAAGCAGTAGATTCCTACTTTGAGAACAATGGCAAACTTAGAATTGTACATTTTGTAAAGCTATTTGAGAGCAGCTTGAACTTTCTTATCCAAAGGGAAATTGTTTTGAAGAAGTTGCAGTAGAAAATAGGACAGAGTGCAAATTGTAATATGAAATGCAAGGTGCAACCCATAGTACACACAATGCCCAACATGTTAATAGGATCATAGATATAAGAAGTAGCATATTCTGTAGCTGGATAATATCAGGTCTAATCTATGCTGTGAATATCTGCAATACAAGGAGGTGAAATATACCCTCAGTCACCAGTAGCTACAGCTGTACACTCTAAGAAAGTTAAATATGACTATTCTGCCTTTTATGATGCCTGCAATGTTAATTAAATTACTTTGAAGTCATATTTTGTGATGGAGTTGTACTAGACCGTACAAAATCCAGTCCAACTCCACCTTTATGACCACCATTATAAACCAATTCCGTTTCTTTTTTTAAAAGTGAAGTGTGTCCTCTGATTGGAGCCGATGTTTTTCTTAGTCAGATGCTTGTCGGGGTCTTATTACCACGGGGAGCAGGAGCGCTGCGTTCAGTGTCCGCCGGGCACTTTCCAGGAGAAAGAGGGGCAGCTGGCCTGTGACCTCTGCCCCGGCAGCGACGGCCACGGGCCGGTGGGGGCCCGAAACATCTCCTCCTGTGCAGGTAGTCCAAATTGTGTTATTGGTCCTACAGTATATTGTGCATTGTGATTTCTTGTCTTGTCTTTTTTTAAGCATGTGTTATATAAGTTCTGTCAAATTATCCGAATGCTCAATCCAAGGAGAAATGCACACAGCCTTTGTTCAAAGTTAAAGCAATTTATCATCTTCTAGTGGAAACCCAAAAGAATAAGAATTAAACTGAAATTAGCGTAATATGTCTTTAAAAATAAAATAAATATTTCTAATCCTGCATTGGGATGGTTTCGTTTGTTTACTTATTAGCAATGTATCATAAAACAGCTGATATTGAACTCAACATAATGAGTGAAAAATATGTAATTAGTAATGATATTAAATAAAACAACCGTAAGCACATTAACACAATCACACAAACTCATCTTTTTCCTCCATCCCAAACTAAAACTTGTTGTGATACATAACTATGATGAGCTACCTTTGCCAAACCTCTGCGTGTTGAAATCCAGGCCAGTGTCCAACGGGCTCCTCCTCCAACGATGGCTTCAAACCGTGTCAGGCGTGCCCTCTGGGCTCCTACCAGACAGATTTGGGACGGACCCTGTGCTTCCCCTGTGGGGGGGGACTGGCCACCAAGCGGGAAGGGGCAAGCTCCTTCCATGATTGTGAAGTCAAAGGTCAGCTTGTGGTGTTTTTACACAGCCAAGAAAGTCAAACGTACTCTAACAATTTTGCATAACATCCCCTACTTAATGCGCATTTCCCTTTCCACCCTGCAGTTCAGTGCTCTCCCGGTCACCACTACAACACCACGGTACACCGCTGTATCCGCTGCCCGGTAGGGACCTATCAGACAGAGTTTAGACAGAACTACTGCATTACCTGTCCCGGGAACACCACCACTGATTTTGACGGTGCCACAAGTGTGTCGCAGTGCAAGAGTGAGTATGAAAAATGCTTTGTGTCAGATTTCTTAAACATGCACGGTAGACTTATCGTGTGTGTGCGTGTGTGTCTGTGTCTAGACAGGCAATGTGGCGGAGAGATGGGCGAATTCATGGGTTACATCGAGTCACCCAACTACCCTGGTAATTACCCCGCTAATGTGGAGTGTATCTGGAACATTAACCCACCAAGCAAGCGCAAGATCTTAATCGTGGTCCCGGAGATCTTCCTGCCCTCGGAGGATGAGTGCGGAGATGTGCTGGTTATGAGGAAGAACTGTGAGTGTCTCTCTTTCCCGTTGTTATTTCAGTGGAATTATAGTGTAAGATAATATCACCATGCAAACCAGATTAGTCACCATTGTCCTTTCCTTGCCTCTGAAGGGTCGGCTTCATCCATCACCACCTACGAGACGTGCCAGACGTACGAGCGGCCGATCGCCTTCACAGCGCGCTCCAGACGTCTCTGGATTAACTTCAAGTCCAATGAGGCTAACAGCGCCAGAGGCTTTCAGATCCCCTACGTTACTTATGACGGTATGTTCATCTCATTCAGCTCACCAGCTGTGTCTCTAAATGTCCGTCTCTCTCTGCCCTCAGGCTTTTCCACAAACTCATGACATTCTTTTTATGAGGTTCCCGAAATTAATGAATATAATGAAGAAGTTGTGACTCAGATGTGTAATAATAATAACTTTATTTATAAAGCATTTTCCGAGAGCCAGTTACACATTGCATATCAAATTGAAACTCAACAGATTGAGAAGCAAAATATTCGAATAGTTACAATAAGGAGGACTTTCACTCATTAAATAAGAGAAAATGCAGCAGAAGCACTTAACAAATGTACGTTGAGGGGAATTTTAATACAGATATAAAGCTAGCGTACCGTGATAGGTAATTTATCCAGTATGAGAAGGGGCATTTAGATCCTTACTCAACAGATATGTTGATGTTTAAAGTGAGTTGTATGATGTATTTTATTTATACCAAAGTCATGGTCCCTTTGAAACCGGTCTACAGTATCTTCTATTGTTAACTTATGGTAAAAGTTACATTGCTTCTGGAAAAAGGTTTTTCTCAGTACTGTGAGCACTACAAAAAGATCTCTTTCACTTCCTTATATTGTAGAAGTGAGTTGGATACCTCAAAGTTCCTGTAAGTTCTCAGCGTTTTCATTGTTTTTATCATTTAGTGAAGTAACTTACATGTTTTCTTTATTCAGAGGACTATGAGCAGCTTGTCGAGGACATAGTGCGAGACGGAAGACTCTACGCGTCAGAAAACCACCAGGAAATCCTCAAGGTTAGCAAATGTTTTGACTGTTTATTTCTGGCTTTAGTTTCTTGTTGATATATACGACCACCTGGAAGAGGTGACTCATCAAACCACAAGCTGAACCTTGAAGGTGTTGTCTGTTCAGAAAAACAAAACACAAGACCTCGGATCAGTCAGTCGGTACATTAATAATGAAAAGATTTGCTAATGCCGTCATAAAGGTGTGTAATTTGTTTGGCAGCGTTGTGTAATAGCTTGACATGTAATTCAAACGTATTATTAAGGAAGAAAATATGCTAAGTGTGACGTTTACATCCGCCTGTTCTTCCCTGCAGGATAAAAAACTGATTAAGACTCTTTTTGATGTGCTGGCTCACCCAAACAACTACTTTAAGTACACCACTCGGGAGTCCAACGAGATGCTTCCCCGCTCCTTCATCCGCCTCATAAGCAGCAAAGTCTCGGCTTTTCTGCGACCATACAAGTAAAGCTTACACGGCGACCGAAGCACCGGATTGTGACCCCCTCCCCCGACGCCCCCCTCCACCTTACAGGCCACATCCCTCACAGGACTTACTAGTATGTTTACGCTCTCCTAATATCCATAAGCTTTGACAATAAACACGATGCAGACTCGATGAATACTGAGGATTTGTGTTTTAGGTTTGTTGTCAGTTTCCATTCAGCGGGGATGTAGAGTATTTCAGAGGGTTTGGTTTCTGTTGTGCAATGAAACCACACAAAAAAACAAAAGTGCCCATTTCAGACAGTCGGAGTAATGTTGTGTGTGTGGTTTGAGCTTGCTATTGTATTTTAAATGAGCGGTCTGAGTCTCAACTCCTACTATTAAGTATGACTGTAAGTGTCGTGTAACCCTAGTTCCATCTCCAGTGTCTGTGTGCTGTCCTCGAGGAGGAGAGGTTGTTACATTCATGTCGCAGCTGCGTTCCAGGTCATTCGAAGCCTTATTATATTTGAGCTCTTAGAGCAGTTTCCAAGGGTTTTACTGTTAAAACAGTTAATCTGTGTTTTGTTCCGTCTGTCTAGACTGTATCAGTGTTTTCCAACCTTCAGATTATTTCTGTTGCTCTTCTTTTTTTAAAGCAAATACAAACAGGGGATAATAATTCCAGGAACATAGTGGACATTTGGGAGATGAATAACAAACTAATAACCGTGAGAGCCACAGAAATGAGATAACGTGATGTCTAGTGGAACATGTCTCTGAGAGAGAGATGAGAGAGAAATGTCTTTGAGGGACATTATGTTTGCTGCTTCTTTTAAAAGGTCACTTTAATTCTTCAATCTCATATTGTCTGTCTTTCTGATGTACTCGACACTAATAGTCTCTACGTTTAAACTAAAGTTCTTATACACAGTAAGTTGATACTCTCACACTGCCTTTCTGTGGACAACCAGTTTTTATTTCAATCTTGTAAATAATGAAAATAAATTAGACGAGGGTTGAATTCTTTAATCCTACATTTCTTTTGTTACGCAGGACCCCCAAATCACTTTTGCCCCCCAGTCTCAAATCCAAAGACACCAGTACCCTCTCAAACACACTTTGTTCATTCCCAATGAAGACAGCTCTTCCAAAGACCGCCCAAAACGGGTGGGTTTCTTTGTTTTGTGCACTAAAATCAGAGACTGCAATCCTACCTTTTAGTACAAAGTGTAATGATGAAAAAACTACACCTTAATGTTGGTTACACCCGATGGTGACCCACAACAAAGCTTGTGAAATGTGTTCCAAGCTGCATTCCTGCTAAGACTCATTGTATGAAATATGTATCCGTCACTGGGGCAGAACATGTTTGGGTTCCACCGTGTAACTAATCTCCTCTTCAGAGGAATACTAAAAAAGTCTGTTAAGTGTAATAATTAAATATGATTTGTTATGAGAACAGCAACCAAAACAGGGTAAAATTATTAGTTTTTTTAGATCTAACACTCTAACATCGGCCAAGTAGCTAGGAATTGTTGCGACATTTTTCTTGCTGAGAATTAGATGAGATTGATACCACTCTTATCTTAACATTAAATGTGAAGTAACAGCCTTCAGAAAGTTAGTAAACCACAAATAGAAACCGATAGCCGGCCTATGTCCAAAGGTTACAAAATCAACCCACCAGCAACTCTAAAGATCCCAAACCAACATTAAAATCTTGTGCTTAGTAAAACTCAATATCATTTGCCGACGGTGCAGGACTTCCGGGAGTCTCTGCTTTTATTGCCTCTCAACCTTGGTAACTGCATGAAGGACATTCAGAAAGAAAATAAAAGTAGTATTTTCCCCCAAATGTAGGGACTATTTTAAAAAACTCATAATCAGCACCACTGCAGTCAAATTGGTCCAAACGACTGCATGGTCAGAGTGATAGCCCCAACCCCTTAATCCGTACATTCAGCCCTCTGGAGATATGAAATAGAGTTGACCCTTGCGCTCTTATCCGGGGAGTTTTGTTTTGTCCCCACTCATGTAAATAAAAAAAGTGAGATGGTACACTTCCAATCCTGTACCACACTTTAGGATGACAAAGGGATGTTGACAATGTTGTCAAACCTGAGGGCGATGCTGGACGAAACCATGATTTAATGTTGGTTTGTAATTCCTCCACACAGGCCTCAGTGTATCTCCAGGTATTAGACTCTCCCCCCCCCCCAAACCAGAATCAGCTAATTTCCTGCAACCTGATACTTTTTTGTTGTTGTATTGTTGCCTTTTAACGAGAGTTTGCTATGATGTATCATAGAGTTGATAATGATATTTGCACTTGAATTGTTATTGCTCATGTAAAGAAATGTCTGGATTTTGTATTGTCTTTTTAAATGAATGGAATTGGTGTTCTTATTTTCTTGTAGCTTGTTTGTTCATGAAATGCTCACTCACCGTTTAGTCTATAGAGATGATACACATAACATTATCAACTGTTAAAGAAAAAAAACTATGTACAGGAGGTGAATGAAACAAGTTTGTACTTGTCGCTGCCCAAAACACTTATTGAAATAAACATACTGTACTTCAGCTTCATTTCAAATATTTAATGTCTTTACAATGAGTTCATACAAGTTTTATGAGCAAATAAGAACATATTACTATGAGTGTATTATCATAGTGCAGGAAGACAGTGTTAAGCTTAAGAAACCCATCCTCTGGACTGCTGTTTAACCAGGTTGGATTAAATAATGTAGTTCACATTTCAGCTAGCTTGTTAGCCCCTCCAGTAGGTGGGACTGCGATGTGCTGAAATAAACAGATGGTCATAAGTTTTGTAAAATATATATATTATGAAGAAATTTCAACCAAGGATGTATTACTTACGTGTGCATTTAGGGAGGCCAGGGGACCAGCGGCCATCATGACCACAGGTAATGGATCTGGGGCCGGACATCGTGTACCCCCACTCACACTCGATGGAGAGCATGTCCCTTACTTGGAACTGCTTGTTCCGAGCTCTCATCCAGAAGGCATTGGCCACATTTGGAGGTGGACATGATACCTCTGTGGAGAAATTGAAATAAATTCAGAAAAATATATAGTTGCTTAAAGGTCACCTATTAGGCAAAATCCACTTTGGGAGTGGCATCTTAAATTCCCTTTAAAGTCAAAGACAGAATCAGCACTTTTGAAACAGGGCTGAAACAGAGGGGTTTATGGGATGCTCCAATGCATGCTCTTGTATATATATATATATTGTATACATGTTTTGTATATATCTGAGACCTATAATATATTGAGGGAAAACAGTATAATAGGGGAAGTTTGTTGTAACTAAGAGTATCATGAACCTCTGCATTCAGGAGGAGAGTTACTCCACGTCCCGTCCTTGGTGCACCAAATGTCCCTTTGTCCAATGAGGGTTCCCGCACGACAATGATAGCTGATCACAGTCCTGTATGTGTACGGTGGCTCGTGACGGCCTCTCATCTCTGCGTTGGTCACTGCTGACGGCTCCTCACACACCACAGCTGTAAAAAGGTTAAATAGCGTTGGCACAGCTAAAGAGGAAGGGAAATTAATGATCAACTGTCAAAGATGCTTGTTCACCTCACCTTCACAAGCAGGAACACGTGCGTCCCAGCCTTTACTCAGGCAGTTTCTGGTTGCCTTTCCTACAAGATCATATCTGATGAAAAATGATCAAAAGTCAGAGAGTTTACAAGATGGAGAAAATCCCGTAAGTGTTAAGAATAACAGTATGTAAGAAAGCAGCGCAGTGTAAGGATCTTCCTCACCCCTCATCACAGACAGCTGTAGCCTTGTCTCCAAACTCCAATCCAGTGTATGTAAACTCTCCATTCATAATCTCTCCTGCAGAGCCACATGACTTTGCTATTGGGGATAAAGAAAGGTTAAGTTAACCAGCTCATTGTGACCTTGTAAAATATTGTTTTTTATATTTATTTGCAGTCCATCAGTCATCAGGACTGTAAAATAGGTCTTTAAACATCTGTTTGCACACAAAGACAGAAATATACAGAAGCCTTATTTGTCAGATTAAGAAAGCATGCACTTTAAAAAAAAAAAAAAACTATATCTAAATGTATAGGGCGCAAATACACAAGACACATTTCTAGGAAATCTACATGTTTCAATGCAAATATAGAAATGCCTTTTAAACAAATGGTCAAAAATCAATGGTTGTGCAGCTCAATCAGTCCTCTAAATGAGAAAAAGCAAAAGTATGATTACACAAATGTTGTTCCATATTAATAGTGCAATGAAGAGGACAATTCGATATTTAGGAAAAAAGTAATAAATTAAGTCAGTATGATATGTTACGCAAGTCTTTACGTTGACATTTGAGCTTCAGTGGGGTCCACTGTCCCTCGATACACCACCGGTATCTGCTTCCACCTGCCTGAACGTATCCGACATCACACACGTAATAGACTTTGTCCCCAGAAGCGAACAATGTCTTTCTGATGTACCTGTCAGCGAGGTTAGTGTTGTCAGTGTTTACCGGCACCCTGCATCCCCCTGCTGAACAGAAACAAGTTTAGAAACACTCTTCTTTTGAATAAACTGACATTTCTCCTTACTGCCAAAATGCTGACAACTTTCTTATGTGGTGGAAAAACTAACTCACTGCCTTCATTGGGTGACAGAGGTTTGATTGGTGCAGGCCGGCACCGAGGGGGCGGGGGCTGCCACAGACCACCAGCTCCACACCTGATGCTCTGAGCTCCATCCATCTGGAAACCCTGACTGCAGGTGAAGGTCACAGAGACCCCCACCCGGTGCACAGACACAGCTCCAGCACTGCTCACCAAGTGCCGGGCCACTGCAGGGGGGGGGCAGGTGGCCTCTCCCTCTGAGGAGATGTTCAATAGATTAGGTGATTCTCTTCCTTCCAACTTGCATAGAAAAATACCTAAACATGAGTAATATACTGAACAACCTTAATATGGCATCACATCCGTATTGCATAATGGAAATGTGTTTAAATGAAATTAAGAATTAAGAACACCTTCATTGTGCGTCACATGCAGACGGTAATTAATCATTTTTGACAACACGGCCCACTTGAGATCATCTATTAAGGTGCAGCAATCTCACCTTACTGTGTGTAAAGAATACAACTGGTTTGTGGATCATGAGTCTTTAGGGTTGCTCACCTTCACAAGACGGAATGTCACTGGTCCAGCCCGACTTCTTGCAGATAATATAATCAAGTCCTTTCAGAGAGTATCTGTGAACATAAACACAAATTCAAAGGCTTATTCCGATCAAGTTGTACAGGATGTCAATCATTCTTCTACGTACCCCTCATTGCATACAGCATAAGCTTTCTCCCCAATGAACGAGTTCCCTTCATACTGGAACTCTCCATGAGGCAGATCCCCGGCATTGCCACACGATTTCTCTGCAAGAAAGAAAGAAAGAGAGTTGATGGCCAATCAGAACAGGAATCAAGGGTGAAATATTATTTGCCAGCTGGGGAAAAAAAGACAGATACCTTTCATTTACAAATGGCAAAACAACCCTTATAAGCTGCTCCAAAGCCGATGTGCTAACCTCAGTGTGTTTTGTCACTAGGATTTGATGGGTGTTTTTATGTGAAACTGTGAAGTGTGTAAAGGCACCGTAATGCAAATGCTTCAGTTTGAGGACGGCAATCATCTGGTTTTCTTAAGTGCTTATTGTTGGGAATATGGCAGGTGGCAGCAGATACCGCAGGTGTATCGAGGGACAGTGGACCCCACTGAAGCTCAAATGTCAACGTAAAGACTTAAGTAACATATCATACTGACTTATTTTATTACTTTTTTCCTAAATATCTAATTGTCCTCTTCATTGCACTATTAATATGGAACAACATTTATGAAATCATAATTTTGCTTTTTGTCATTAAGAGGTCTATTGACTGATTGAGCAGCACAACCATTGATATGTTGGAAATCTTTTCTAAGGCCCATAACTTTGCCCCAGTTTATCAGTTCAAACTGTGCTGACTGAGCACACGCACCTGTAACCTTGGCTGCTGTGCTCTCAGTGTTTTGTCTCCCTGTTCCTGCCTGCTGGCGGCAGCTGATAGAGGTGTTATGGTTCCATCTTGTTATGCACAATGTTGATTATTTTCTCAGAACTAGATAAATACATGGGTCTTCAGAATTGGTTTGGCATCTCAACCGTGTGGTCAGATCGTGGCCCATGTCATGTCTTGTGAATTCTCCGGCCGAAGCTCCAAATAAACCATCAGTGTTTGCCCTCAAATCTCCAGCTCTCCTCGTGTCTCTCTGAATCCTGTCTCCAATTGCTTCCGAAGTTTCCCCCACACTTATGATCTTAACACTTAACCATTTAAGCTCCACACAGATGTGTCTGATCATAAAATGGGAATTGGTTATCTAGGATTTGCCATTTACATCTTCATGTTATCTAAAATAATTGTTGGTCTGTGTGAACTTTCATTAAAAAAAAGGGATACAAACTTATAAATATCCTTTAATCTAGTGTCATTGTTTGGGTAGCATCTTAATAAAAAGCTGCATAAATATATTTCAATGTTTTCTCTTGTTTTATTCTAAAGCTAATTGCTTCGCTTTCAGACTTTAAAACATGTTATTGGTTCTATAAAATTTAGTAACCACGATATGTAATAGGATTACATGTAAATTTACCCCATGGCCGCTAGGGAGATAGTCAGTTTGTATATGCTTTCAATCACATTACTCTAAACGTCTCGTTGAAAACCATCACAGAAACATTAACATTTAACCATATATTGACAATTTTAATGCTAAACTAGATGGCTAACAAGTATGCAAGGCACTTACTTTCGCATTTCAGAGTCAGTTTGCGCCATCCCCCAGCGACACACTGCGCGGCTCTGCTCCCCCCGGATGGAGTGAAGTCCTCGGCGCAGTCATAGTACACCTTCTCCCCGCTCAGGAACTTCTGTAAACCGCTGTATTTCTTCACTAGTCTCGCATGTTGGTACTCCGGTGGTGCCGAACATTGTTTTGGTACTTGAGCTTTTATTTTGGAAAATGAAAAGATTTATTTTACATACAAATAACAAATAACAATCTGCAACATTTGAATTATTCTACTAATTACCTGAAACGCCAAGGGCAAACGATAAAAGCAGAATATTCAGACCGATATTCCTCATGTTTGTCGACTGTGCAGTTCCGTGTAAACAAATCCTGCATGCAGATGACGGATGAAATGGCACCAGCCGCTTCAGATTAAGCAATTTATAGAGGAGGGCTCACAGAGGGTGAGGGAAACACAGCCCACATGAAAACAACAGAGCACACTGGACTACAAGACCAGGGACAGACTACTGCCCTCCAAACACATACAACTTTCTTTTTGTTGTATTGCCAACATTACTGTGATCAACCAAACCTATAACCTTATCCGTTTTTTAAACAGAACCCATGATTATCATTTGTCAAGTCTCAGAAAAGTGCATTTAAATTTCTTTCCGTATTTAGGACAATAGAAACAAAATGATATTTGCGTTCCAATAAGTAAAGTCAATAGAGAGTCAAGAGAATGTCAAGAGAATGTAAGTAAATAAAACATAGTATAAAGCAGCGGTTCCCAACCTGTGGGCCGCGGCCCTCTAGTGGTCCGCGAAGGCATTGCAAGTGGGCCGCCAAATAAAAAAAAAAAATGTTTACAGGCTTAAAACACAAACATGGACATAACAATAAGGAGATGACATTCCCATCTCAGACAACAACAAAACAAAAACAGAAGAAATAAAGATACAGTGAGCCACTTCAACATTTCACAAACAAAAATAGGTTGACAACCAAATACCACCAAAAACACAACATGGCAAGCATTTTTATAGAGAGGCGAAGTCACGCCCATCTACTTCCGGCCCATGGGACCCCGGAAGCGAAAAATTTACATTGAATTCAATGGAGAGAGAACACGTATCTTTTGATCCCGTTTGAATTGTGCCACAAACTACACATATGATGTTTGTCAATCTTACACAATAAGTTCCATGTCAAAAAAGTCACATTTTGTTGTAAAACTGTTGAAATATAAGACTATGAAAAATACGCGACTACAAAGACTACAAATCCCAAATCCCATTCTGGCTCGCGTAAGTGATGTCACAGGCGATAATGCTCCAAGTGGTTGTGACTCGTAATTAAAGCGAAGAAGAAGAAGAAGATCTCATAACTGATTTATTCCCTCCAATAAATAAGAGATTGCTAAAAATAAATTCACTTTTACAAGATGCCTGTGTGCTTTGTACCAGGTTGTAATCACATAAGTGATCATACCACTTGCTCGTTCTATCGATTCCCGTCTGATGAAAGGACCAGGAGTCGCCGGATCAGACATATCAGGTAATACACATGTTGTGCATGGAACACAGTCAAGTTAGCTACCTAGCTAGTAGCAACGAGTAGCGAGCACGTTAGTTAGCATTACATTACTTTAGTAATGGTAGCCTTACCATGAAATTATTATTTTATTACATGAAGTAAACTAAAGCAAACAGATATTGTTCTAAACTGTATTAAAGTGAACAGGTATTATCTTGAACTGTATTGAAGTGAACATGTATTATTTGGGACTGTTTTAAAGTAATCCTATATATATAAACCTTCTTACATACACTTTCCCAGACACCCTGACACACACACACACACACACACACACACACACACACACACACACACACACACACACACACACACACACACACACACACACACACACACACACACACACACACACACACACACACACACACACACACACACACACACACACACTACACTCCCTGACCAAGATATCAACACACACACACATACACTTTCCCAGACACCCTGACACACACAATACACTCCCTGACCAACACACACACACACACACACACACACACACACACACACACACACACACACACACACACACACACACACACACACACACACACACACACACACACACACACACACACACACACACACACACACACACACACACACACACACACACACACACACACACACACACACACACACACACGATAAGTCTACCGTGCATGTTTAAGAAATCTGACACAAAGCATTTTTCATACTCACTCTTGCACTGCGACACACTTGTGGCACCGTCAAAATCAGTGGTGGTGTTCCCGGGACAGGTAATGCAGTAGTTCTGTCTAAACTCTGTCTGATAGGTCCCTACCGGGCAGCGGATACAGCGGTGTACCGTGGTGTTGTAGTGGTGACCGGGAGAGCACTGAACTGCAGGGTGGAAAGGGAAATGCGCATTAAGTAGGGAATGTTATGCAAAATTGTTAGAGTACGTTTGACTTTCTTGGCTGTGTAAAAACACCACAAGCTGACCTTTGACTTCACAATCATGGAAGGAGCTGGAACACACCATCTTACCAAACACACACACATGTCCTTTTCAAGGTTCTTTTTGGGGCCAATATAATCTCAAGTACTGATAGCTTTGCATGACATTCTTCTGGACGTGTTTCATTGTGATGACAGTAAGGGTCAGTCAATCTGTTTGTTGGAAAGACAGTAGTTGAGTGATTACTGAGAGAAAATTATTAGAAGAGATAATTATTCAAAGTGTTGTTACTTTAAAGTGTTGTTACTGACCTTTTTCTCTTTTATTTCCTTTCCCTCACCTGTAACTGCTGAGACCCTGAGGAACATGCACACTGACCTGCTCTGGCAACCTGATTTCCACTGTACGTAATAGTATTTGGTTATGGTATATTATTTATATACATCAAAGGCACAATGCACCCCCCAGAGACACACATGTATTGAGTGTGATATTTTGCATAGGTCAAGTGAAATCATCTTTACACACTAGAAAACTGCAGGAGTGGCAACTTGTTTTGAAATTGAATTTTTAATGTCCGATAATAAAGTTGTTCTGTTTTCTTTATTCTTCTCTCTTCCCAGCTCCATCCATCACCGTGCTCTGTTCCTGCAGGTCCTGCTTGCTAATCAATGCTTTATTTTTTTACACAATTACAAATAAAGTCAATGTATTGTATGACATGAAGTTGTGCTTCATTCGGAGTCAATAATAAATTCATTCTGCCTTCAACTGCACAATGACTGTGGACTGCACCGACATCCATGTAGCTGCCCCCAGTAAGATGAACCAAGCAAAGAGGGTCACCATCATGCCTAAGGACATCCAGCTGGCCCGCCGCATCCGCGGAGAGAGGGCTTAGACTGACCTGAGACCAGCACACCCAAATACAACGGCACTTTTAAGAGCCACCTACAGTTTCAAAGAGTTGCAATCCTACGTTATTATAATGATTAAACTGGTTCATGTATCACTTAGTTTACTGAACCGTGATGAATGAAAGAAATGAGTGAGGTGGTGGTTTACTGAAGTTACAAAGACATTAAAGGGAAATGGAAACACTTTTCAAACTGCTTTCCATGCGACAATATTACCATTAGGAAATGTATTTATCTAGTCTATTTCCAATGTAAACGATCGAGATACGCGAATTTACTTTTTGAAATACGTGCCTAATGACCATGGGCGCTTCCATTGCTCCGGGACTTTTCCAGTGACGTCACTGATTGGGTACGGCTTCCTGGGCCAAAGCTCAATAACAAACAACATGGCGTGCAATGCACCAGTAGTTTACATTACAAGAAAACGGTCGTCGTCAGGAGTTTATTGTATTGCCCCAGGCTGCACAAATGGATTTTATACAAAGAAGGAAGAAGTACATTTCCATAGGCTGCCACTAAAGGATGAGAAGCTGCTCAAAGTCCAGTCTGGATGCCTGGTTCAATACAAAACATTGGATTTGAAGCCAGGATCTGTTCCCACAATATTCGATTTCTCAACGTATGCAGTCGGGAACACCGACCGTCCCAGCACGTCGGCCGCGCAAGACAATGACAGTGTCAACAAACGTGAAGTTCGAGCCACCAAACAAGTTGCTTCAGCTGCCGAGAGAGAGGTAAATATTGCAGCACTACCAGATTACTAGCTCACATATGTATTTACTGACACAGTGTGACCTTATTAATTAACGCAATCGCGTCCAAACTAAATGGTAGCTATTATTATGACGCACAATAGAGAATTGGGGGTGTTCTATAGCTCAACTAATTAAACTGGCATACACACGCTCATCTGTCGAAAACAGCCCTAAAAAGGCTAGTATTGCTATTGATGGATGGTATTGCAGGACCCAGAGCGCACGGAGCACAGAGCGGACAGCAGATAACGGAATTGCAGTTGTATTGCTTATAGATTATCAGAACATTTCAAAGGGGACACAGCCCCATTGGATATTAACCTATGGATTAACTACATCATCGTTTTTATCGTTGTAATGCCATTGAAGACCAGTTTAGACCAGACAATGAGGAAGGTAAGCCGTTAGCCTGGCGTATGTTAGTACCTAGTGCCACTTGTTTTGATGTACGTTTTTGTGGATAACCTCGCGAGTTTGTATCTTCCAGTGTTGAGGTGGGCACCGTTAGATTCTGTGTCTCCTTGCGATCATAAACGATGTGTTGGATGTGCGGGTAGGATAAGTAATAAGGGAGCTATCGGTGCAGTAATAGGTTAGCATTTTCGCTCGGGGCTAATTCAGAGGCTCACTGTTAGCATTGTGTTTTTTTAATTTTTTTATTCCGGATCGTATGCCACTCTATTCGACCGAATCGGTTCATAAGCATAGGCCATGGGATGCCTGGTAACTGTAGATGCTTCCACATCAATGTCATCTCCCGACGAATAGTCAAATTCATCGTTCAGAACGTTGATCTCATTGCAAAATTCCTCCATCGCTGCCATATCTGCTACGTTGTGTTGACTTTCGGTGGAGCGAAAACACAGCCAGTGACGTCACCATTTGGGACTCCCCTAATGGCGGCGGCCTGGTCCCGGAATTCCCCACCCGGCCGGCGGATAATTAATTTTCTTTTGGCGAGTAATATCATATACAATAAATATTACGATCAATATCCATTGTAAAATGAATAAACTACCGGAATATTATAACTGTAATTGGTGTTTCCTTTCCGCTTTAATATATGAGTAACAGTTCAGTGTAAACACAAGCTTCTGTCAATTATGGATCATTCAAACTATATACAAATAATATGTAATAATGTTCTAAAATAAGTATTCGGTATATTCCTTGATAGCTTTTGGAGAAGGTTGTTTTTAAGTTTACTAAAATCTATCGTTTCAACTGTTTCACTTTATAAAAAGGAACAGGTGAGCAGAGCATCATTGAGTTTCTTATTCTGTCAGTAAATTATCCAAATGAAATGTTTATCATTATTTTAGTCAACCCTAAACAAATTGATTGTACCTTTTTAATCATGACCTTACATGGTCGCCAAAGTTAAATTAACTTCAGAAAATCAAATCAATTAATTTCTCCAACAGTCAACTATTTTCATAAAGAATATATATATTTTTCAAAGTCAACTTTATTGTCAATCTTACTCAGTTTGTGTTTATAGACAGAGAGATCAAAAAGACTTTTAAATCAAATAAAATTATACAATTTACAGATATGTATACAAATATATATATATATATATATATATCCTATATACACCATCATGTATAATGATGGTGGACACTTCACTGTCTGGATGGCAGCTTGCTGGTCTCTGCTCAGTCGCATTGAGGCAAGCATTGCCTCAAGCATTGCCTCAAGCCCCCGACCCCCATGCCCCTTCACCAGCTCCGGCACGGTGACAATGGCCTGATGTTGAGGCCGCTGCTCTGGCTCAGGTGACAAAAGCCATGCCATGCCACACTGTGCGCCCCTCAGTGCAGACCTGAACCAGTCTACATCCTGAGTGGCGATGTCTCTGGCCAGTGGGTTGTATGTCTCCTCTCACTGTTGGTAAAGTTGAGACACCGGCTGGACTACTTTGGAAGTGCCAGGCTTCCTCCACTGGCACTCAACATCTGTGGAGCGATCTGCCACATGGCACATATTGCCAATGCTGCAGCGTGGCTGCATTTGTACATCCCCCGTGCACAATCACAGACAGCGCTCTGCATCGCGCCATCGTCTCCCATGCAGATCTGTACAAATAAAGTAAGTAACATGTTTGTTAGCATGCTATAATAGATTGAATGAGCAATAATACAAGGATGGTCCGGATCTGGGGGTGGGAGGGGTTATTTTTCCATAGTTTTGTCCTATTGTCTGATTGTTGTTATTGTTTGTTTTTTCTGTATATTTTGTAATTTGTGTTGTACTGGTTGTGATTGTACATTGTATTTTTCTAAATGTGTATGAATATATTTTTGAAAAACATTTGATCAACAATAAAAAAGGACTTGATCAGGATCTAGACTCAGTGTGTAGTTTATTAATTAATCAACGCTCTCTACATTAGGAAAACACATACCAGTGTACCAGAGGGAGTCACACACAGCTGTGCCTAGATAACCAAACAAATTGACAAGATAACCAAAACCCTTGAATCTACACACAGCAAATAAACTCAAATGACACAACGAGATGTAAAAGGAGATCACACATACAGTATAGTCGATATAAAACTGTCCGCTTCAATCTGAAGAGCAACTAAAACAAAACACGGGAGTGTACCTTGTTCTTGTGAACACTAATGTTATCCACAGCATACACAGAGACCACGAAGTTAGTGTACCTTGTTAGCTAATGTTAGCTATCTGACATTAACGTTACACATTGCACTCATATTACTCACCGAAACCTTGTAAAGCCGGTCCCGCTGCTCTTACAGAACCGACTAACTCCCCTTTCGTGTATGTACAGCTCTCAACGTGTCCAGACTTGTAGTGATGTTCACCTCGTTGTATACTTGTATTCTCATTCTGAAAGAAACAGGTGAAATTTGCTAACGTGACGGCCGTCTTTGTGATGGTGACGTGTATTGTGCGAGACTAGAGACCTGTAGTTCACTCAGCGGTTTCACACAAAAAAAATTGTAACTTCACAGTTTTACGACACATTTTTATTTTTTTGACTTGTAAAATATTCTTTTAAATTGACAAACATCGTATGTGTCATTCGTGGCACAATTCAAACGGGATCAAAAGATAACCTTTCTCTCTCCATTGACTTCAATGTATAATTCTACGCTTCCGGGGTCCCATGGAGGCTCCCGTAAAGGGAGGGACTTCGCCTCTCTATTGTTCCTAATCCCACTCTTCGTTAGAGCTCATTATTTCCCATTTCATGGCGTATTGAGCCACCCTTTGATTTTTGTGGCAATAATTTTTTACAAAAGACATTTTATTTTTAATCTACTCTTCAAACACCTTACATTAAGATTACTCCTTGATTGACATTTAAAAATATGTATTTTAGCCAGAAGAATAATTGTATTTATTAACTGTGTGCATCTTCATCTAAAAGCCCACATACAATATTAAAGGGTGTAAATGTAAATTCAATATTTTCCGCCAAATAATTTGCAAAAATATTATAATTTGTGTGGAAACATTTTCATTATTACGATTTCTTTTTATTTTAACCTCTTTTCCGTTCTCTTTCTCGATCCTCCTTAGCAACGGTCATTACAGTCCTTGACAGCGGTCTGTTCTACTAAATTTACAACGTGTGACACGTTCTGAATTGACCATTCAGAACTTTATTTTGCCTCCGTACGGCTATTAGCCGCGTTCACATCAATGGTTCATGTCCCCGAGCACTATTGCCGGTGCATCGGGGTGGCTGAGTTGCAGCTCATGGACACAGTCAGCGATGGAGCCTGCCGCCAGTGACGCTCTGCCGCTAGGAGGCACGTAAACAACAAACAGTAAAATACACCCGAATTCTCTAGGCAGATAAAAGGGTCTTAACGTCATACCGAGAATTTCTACGTTGGGATCACAGGTTTTACATTTTACTGAGTATGATCGGCACCACAGATCATTAATATACACACAAATACCGCCTCCTCTGGTTTTCCCCGAGTTCGCATCCTCGAACAAGGGTGAATCCAGGTACTTCAAAGAGAGATTCAGGCATCGTAGATTGTAGCCAACTTTCCGTGAAACATAGTAAAGAGGCCTCACGAAATTCATGACAGTACCTATGACATTTTATCGACGTATTATAGTATGTTTTTAATTAGATTTTCTACAACATTCTATACAAAGAGATGCTTTATCAATACATCAATCAATCAAGTTTATTAATATAGCCCAATATCACAAAGTTCACATTTGTCTCAGGGACCTTTACAGTTTGTACAGAATATTCATACAAATATGACACCCTCTGTCCTTACAACCTAACATTGGAGAAGGAAAAACTTCCAAAGAAAACCCAGTTAATGGGGAAGAAGTGGAAGAAACCTCAGGGAGAGCAACAGAGGAGGGTCGGACGGACGGACGGACGGACGGACGTTGTATTACTTTTTTACCAGATGATATAGTATGACAAAAGTATTATTTAAAACAACTAAGAATGACGAACACATTAGCGTACAACAAGGGCTATTTTTTGTTTAATGTCTGTAATCACCATGTAAAATAATCAGAGCTTTTTATCTGACTTGACTCATTCAAGGATTCTTTCAGTCGTCAGAGCAGGAAAATAACAACTGATAATTTGACTCTTTCCACTCCCAGAGTTATGACTCACTCTGGGAGGTCACATTTCAGATGAAAATCACATTCATCAAAATTCCTTCTTCATAAACTTAAAATTATTTTCTGGTCAAAATAATCATAACACAATCAGAAAAATAACTGAACTCAATGTAAAAATGGCATTTAAATTAACTTTAATAAATTAAACATGTACTGTACGCCACAATGTGCAATAACACCAGAGCACTTTAAGACGTGCAAATATATTGTCAATCCTTCAATTCAGGTGAAACATAGTCATACTATAAATGTTAAAATAACTCTATTGTCACAGCCTAGTAGTCCTTTAAATAAAAGGCACTTTTTCCAAATACCAATCAATTGCCCACATTAAAATCAAAGCCATGTGAATAGAGATTATCCATATGGTTACTTAAAAGCTACTAATTAACAAGAAGTACTTTTATTTTATCAGGAATTACACAATTTATTTGCGTATAACTATGAGGACACTAACAGTAATGAGCACTCTGTGTTTAAAATATTGGCATACATTTGATGGAGTTCAAATGTTGTCAGCTTTACGTTATCACAGTGAACCGTGCTGTATATTAAAGCTGTTATCTGAGCAGGAGGCGAAACACAGGAAGGCATTACTGAAGAGAAAAGTGGAAAATGTGTCAGACAGGAAGAAAGGATTAGTAGCCGCACGTTTTATAGGGCTAGATGAAACATTTCATTACATTTCATAGCTTGGTTCTGCCCACCACAAGCCTTAAAGCTTTATACTACACTAAATATAAAATCATGACTACATCTAGCCAGAACCTGCACCTGAGGAAGGACGCACACAACCAGGGAATGTTTAAAAATAAATAATCTGAGAAGACATCTAATACAGAAAAAAAGACTGGAGTGCGCCAGAAACTAGGACGGGTTTGTTGAGTATTTCTTACTACAAATCTTTACTTCATTATTCATCTGAGCTGGTTCTCAGCATAGATTTGAAGGCTTCTGTGCAAAGGCATCGATATCATGTCTATGTGTACAATCACTAACAAGCACATAACCTTTCAAACAAAAAACAAAGAGATATCACATATAGCGTTACACTGATATGGTGAAATAAATTGCTTAAGAATGTAATGGCTGAAGCTGGTGGAGATTTTACTGCTGGTCGTGGAGATACTACATCCATGTGGAGAACAGCCTGGGATAAAGGGAAAAACAAAATGTGTGAGATATATATGGAGGAGAGTACAGATGTTTCACGTGATAGAGTTGTGGAAAAGGCTGAAAATACCTCTTTTGGCTTCTTTAACTCCCAACACAGTTGTCTGTGTCTGCTGCACTGACGCCGTTTACAGAGTCCTGCAGGATGCAAAGGGAAGGGAGACGGCATTAAGACAAACACAGAGCCAAATAAGGAACCAGGCGTTTATTTTGACTGGCACCGACTGCAGTTGAGCTAATACCAAAAATCTGAGGTCAACAACCAGAGAAAA
Source organism: Pseudochaenichthys georgianus (assembly GCF_902827115.2). NCBI lineage: Eukaryota > Metazoa > Chordata > Actinopteri > Perciformes > Channichthyidae > Pseudochaenichthys > Pseudochaenichthys georgianus. The sequence continues at coordinate 11,061,881 of NC_047509.1, forward strand.
CACACTCCCTGTCTGTTCATTACAGTATAAAGAGCACAGTAAATGTAATAAAGGTCACTTTGTGAGCAATAACATGCAAGAAACACATTGAAGATACTTAATAAAACGACATATCTGAGATGTTCTATGGGCCTGCTCTGTAGAATAATAATCCAATGTATGTGGAGCAGAGAAACCAAAACACAGCAGAACTATACGTCCAAAACATTTATTAATATATCAATTATTAATGAAGGGGTGAGAAAGAAACTCAGCTTTACACTTATAACTCCAATCAGTTGATAAAACAAATCAAACTGTACGTCTTTTACCATCCTTTTACATTTTGTATAGCTCTTTAGTTTTCCTGTTTTGTGGGACTTGGCACACGTTTCATTGTTCACCAGTTTTTCTATTTATTTATTTAGTTTACTCTCCATTTACCAGACCTTTAAACCTCTACCAATGACAGTAGTACTCACTACACTTTGTAGCAGCTCTGCCCCCTCGGATGCCTCAGAGAACTGCATGCTGGGTAAGGTGGGGGCCTGGGTCTTGCGGGCCTGCGGGGGGTTGCCCACGCTGTACAGACGGGGCCGTTTGATCTGGTCTTGGCTGGACAACGGGGTGAAGCTGTTCCTCCGGAGGAAAGCGGGCGGCACCGTATTTGCTGGGACTTTATACTGGAGAGTGAAGAAAGACAAAGGTGGGCTGATTACAATTTACTTTTTTAACCTCTCATAATCAAGGACTAAAAGGTCCCCTATTGTACTGTTTCTCATTACTTTATTATATGTCTCAGATATATACAAAACATGTCTCTGAAGTGTTTGGCTCCAAATACCAAACAGATCATTGCAGCATTACCCATAATCCCCCCTGTTTCAGCCCTGTGTCTAAAGTGCTGATTCTCTGTCTGTTACTTCAGATGAAAATAAGGAGCCCCTCTCCACGCCCCTCTGAGAGATATCTGGTTAAAAAGAACACAAAGGTGCTCTAGGAGGAGATTCAGGTGATAAGGTGGGGGGGGGGGGGGGGTAAGGGGTTACCTTGGTTGGTGACAGGTTTTTATATAAATGGATCAGGATAAAAAGAGAGAGAATCTCTTTTCCTGAAACCTTCAGAATGTCTTTACACAGAGGAGACACATGTTTATGTATACAAGACATGATAAGTGGATTTGGCAGAATAGGTGACCTTTAAATCCCCATGTCCCGAGTAAGTCACTATGAGAGGGCGAGGGAGGAAAAAGCCACTGAGACAAACAACTCTAAACAGAAAGGCCAGCGTCATGTTGGTCCCAGCAGACAGACAGGATATTTCTCAGCCCATTTAACAAGAGGTTTCTCAGGGAATGTGTTTATGTGTTAACACCCACTCTCTTTAGGACTCTTGGTTTCTCATCAGCACAAACTCTACAACCAGGGAGCAGATATGGAGCCGGCTGATTAGGAAATGAAGACAAAAAGAAATGAAACAATGCCTTTGGGATTTCCCGTCCAAACACAGATTCATCTTCTGTGCAGCATTTTCTAAATCGGTTCATTAAAGAATAGCCAGTTGCTAATTAGAAGTTGTCTGTTGGGGGACGGTGATTGATAAGTCCAGGGGGCAGAAGTAGAAACCATGCTAATTCACACAAACAAAGTGGTATTTTCGAAAGCAATTCTTATAGAAAAAGTGTACATACATTAATCGTGTGCTTGTTTGTTTTTCATCATGTTGCATTTCGCTTATTGGGGTCAGATCAGTCCCTTTAAGCCAATAGGTTGTTGTTCTTTGTGTTTCTTTATATCTCAACTCCGCAACTTGCTTCTTTTCTGTCGTTGTGTTTCTGCTGCTCGGTTTTATTTATTAAAAATGTAATCAAAAAATAAAATCTCAAAATGGCTGTAGGGGGTAACTGATCCTCGCTGCACGCACTGGGCACATGCACTACCCTGAACTCTGGGTCACAGTGACAGCTTCAGACAGATCTAACCACATACCTTTTAGAGAATATAATAAAAGATTCACAGGCTTACTAATGGTCTGTCCCGGTGGGTGTTGACAGCCTCCACCTTCAGGTCAAACATGTCCACTTTACAACCTATGAGAGGGAGGAACATATGTCACAACCCAACAGAAGGAAAACAATGATACGATACGATAATACTTTAGTGGTCAGATCAAGTAAGCAATTTGAATATTTAGCCATAAATATAGAAGTGGCAAAGGGTCAACAGGTCATGGTGGTGAGTTGTTACAGACCGCCCTCAGCTGTCAAAGACTCCTTGTCTTCACTAGCAAATCTTTTATCACAACTAGACTACAAGGAAATAGTGCTACTTGGATATTTTAACTGGGACTGGTTAACTGCAGTGTCAGAGGATTTTAAAAACCTTTGTATCTCATTGAATGTTACTCAGATTGTGGACAGTCCTACTCGCCCAAATATTAAGTCCCCTAATAAATCCTCCCTAATTGATCTCATTTTAACAAATGTTCCCCAGAAATATTCATCTGTGGGAGTATTTGCAAATGATCTGAGCGATCACTGTGTTGTAGCCACAATTAGGGACACTAAGGTCCGAAAGGTTAAACCTCGCATTATCATCAAGAGAGACATAAAACATTTTGTGGAGCAGGGTTTTGGGCATGATCTGTTTGATTTTGATTGGGGTCAAATCGATCTGTGTGCTGATGTAGAAACCGCATGGTCTTATTTGTATCTTGGTTTTATGGAGATCATTGATAGACATGCACCCCTGCGTACATTTAGAGTAAAGGGACGAGACAATCCTTGGTTTTCTGCTGAGCTGTCTAGTCTCCTTCATGAGAAGAACAAGGCCTGGGCAAAGGCTAGGAAATCAGGCTCAGAGATAGAATGGCTGCGTTTTAGGCAGCTAAGGAATAGCTTCACTTCAAATGTAAAAAGTGCAAAGTCGAAGTACTATTTGTCAGTTACCACAGAAAACCTAAATAATCCTAGGAAATCTTGGAAAGCAATCAAATCGATATCAACCGGTGAGATCCGTAATGAGCTACCTCCGTGCCTTACCACAGCATCTGGCTCTATATCGGACAGGGCCACTATGCTAAATTGCTTTAATGAGCATTTTGTGTCCTGTGGCTCTCTGTTTGATTCTGTGACTAACGGAGCGTCCACACTACAGCTTCAAAAATAGCTTGGAGCTGGGCGTGTCTGGAGCTTGGGGATTTTATTCAAGCAACACGGCCAACAACCAATCACATGAATCTCCCGCCCCCGACATACAAAGCAAAAAACCCCGGGGATTGTATGGGAGCAATATATAAATAAACTCCCCAAACAGGCGAAAACCTACCAGTTTCACCCACTGTCTCTGCCACCTCCCTCCATGCCTGGTTCCTCCGGTTTGTATCCCGGTAGGTGAAGAGGGTCTGGTCATACAAAACCGGGTGATTTGCTACGGCGATAGTTAGTTTCTCCTCCGACTTTTTTTGAAATATAGAAATTAACGGCGGGATATCTCTCCCAGCTTAGACGCGGTTTGATTGGCTACGGCTTCAGCTGTCAGATTTTGGGAAACGGGATTTGATTGGCTGGCGCTGGCTACTCCGGCGTCTCAGGCGACAGAAGTTGAACAATGTTCAACTTCTGTCGCCTGAGAGCTCTGCTACCCACAATTCAGTTCGGCGAAAAAGCGCGGCTACATGACGTCGCCCCATTGAAAGTGAATGGGCAGATTGGAGCTTTCGACGCTGTCGACGCTGTAGTGTAGACGGGCCGTAACTGCTTCTGTGAACACCCCAATCCGTGACTCTGAACAATGTGGTCTGGAAAACCCTTTCAGTTTTACTCCTTTTACTGTCAATGTTGTTCATGAAGCCTTATCTAAGCTAGATCCTAGGAAACCGGCTGGCCCGGACAACGTAGAACCTTTCTTTTTAAAGATAGCTGCAGACTTTATTGCTCCACCTCTTACTTCTCTTTTTAACCTCTCCCTCAGCACGAACACAATTCCAAAAGTATGGAAGTCTGTTTATGTATTGTCTTTACTGAAAGGAGGGGAGGCAACTATTTTAAATAACTATAGGCCAATCTCTAAATTGTCAGTTCTGGCTAAGGTTCTTGAATGCATAGTGAGTGAACAGGTAAAGGAGTTTTTATGTACAAATGACATCCTGTCTAAACATCAGTCAGGATTCAGAAAGAAACATAGCACCATCACTGCCACAATGAAAGTGGTGAATGACATTACTAGTATTTTAGATAATAAGCAGAGTTGTGCAGCTCTGTTTATTGACCTTTCCAAAGCGTTTGACACCGTTGATCATCACATCTTAAATCAGAGGCTACTCAGTATTGGCCTATCCAGCCTTGCAGTGGGGTGGTTTGTGAACTACCTCTCTGAAAGGTCCCAATGTGTTCATTTTGATGGACTGTCTTCTGAGTGGTTAAACATTTCTAATGGTGTACCACAAGGTTCTGTTTTAGGACCACTTTTATTCTCCATATATATTAACAGCGTAGGTGAAAATGTGGATGAAGCTACTTTACATTTTTATGCGGATGATACTGTGATGTATTGTGCAGGTCCCTCCATTAAAGAGGCTGTTGTTAAATTACAGGCTGTTTTTAACACTATTCAGACTCAGCTCTCTGAATTAAAGCTTCTTTTGTGGATAAAACCAAGGTAATGCTCTTTTCAAAAGCAAAAAAGACACCAGAGCCTGTTTTTGATATTGTGACTACGCAAGGAACTAAACTTGAAGTTGTTGCCTGTTCAAATACCTTGGTATCTGGCTTGATGATTGTCTCTCTTTTAAACATCAGGTCACTAATCTGCTTAAAAAGCTGAGGGTTAGGCTAGGTGTCTTCTACAGGAACAAGTCCTGTTTCTCGCTTGAGGCCAGGAAAAGGCTAGTCACTGTGACCTTTTTACCTGTGCTGGACTATGGTGATTTGATCGATATGAATGCACCTGCCCATTGCCTGGAAAAGTTAGATGCCGCCTATCACAGTGCTCTGAGATTTGTTACTAACTGTAAAGCACTTACTCATCACTGTACCCTGTATACCAAGGCAGGTCTGCCTTCACTTACTGTACGGAGGCTCAGTCATTGGTACATGTTCATTTATAAAGCCATGTTGGGTAAACTACCTTTTTATATCTGCTCTCTGATCTCTCGACAAATTGAAAGTACGTATTGCCTGAGATCTCATGATGTTGTTTTATTAAATGTGCCAAGTGCTAGGACTGTCTTAGGGAAGAAAGCTTTTAGATGTGCAGCTCCACTAAATTGGAACAGTCTGCAAACCTGTTTAAAACTGAGCACTTTGCATCATTTTAAAACTCGGCTGGGTGACATGCTGTTTGATACTCATGGTACCTGTCACTGTAAATAGAGTTTTGTAAACTGTACATTATGTTGTATGTCATCCTTATTGTTGTTCTGTTGTTTTTATGTTACATGTGTAACTAATGTCCTGCAAGTCACCCTTGAAAAAGAGATCTTTTGATCTCAAGGGGCTTTCACCTGGTTAAATAAAGGCTACAAACAAACAAGTCTGAAATGTGACTTGCATCACAGCGGCTCCATGTGTAACATCAACATAGACAAATATCAAGACACAATACATGAAAAACAAACAACAAACATTTAACATAACAATCACTGAGAGAAAACATGCTCAAGTCCCTTTAGCGTGCATTTGATCTGGATTCAGCTCTGTATTTACTGTGAGGATTGACTGGAGCACAAAGGATGCTTCAGTCTGACTTCATTGAATGGCGGGACGCTGTCTCTCTGATTAGATGGTAGCAGTTCATATTGGCTGTTCAGAACATGGTTTGGGTCCGAGATGATGTCGTTGGACAGCCTCACTAGGTTATTATGGTATGCTGAATATATGAGAATAAATTAGCCGAGTTTTGAACAGTGCAGTGACTTACCATAAGCCACAGGGGTGAGTTTCAGAACGGTGTGCAGGGGACACTTCAAGTAGGGAAGATCATCTGTGCCAACAAAAAGAAGAAAAACATGTTTCAGTCATGTTTGAGTTTCCCCTCTCAGGTTTGACTGAACATTGAGGCTGCAGTGCTGCATGTCACATATGTGAGGGTGCAGTGCTGCATGTCACATATGTGAGGCAGGGTTTCCGTTAGCCGGTAATTACCGGTTTTTAGCTGGTAACATTTATAAAAAACCGGTAAATTCAAAACCTGACGGTCAAAATGTCTGGTAATAATTAGGGAGGCTCCGATCGATCGGCCGCCGGTCATTATCGGCCGATATTCACTCTTAATAGTTTGATCGGTGCTCTCTATAAAGGCCGATCAGGAGAGCTGGATCTGATCGATATGGACATAAACGCGAGTGTAGTGTAACCGGACGCGAGAGAGAGATCAGATCAGCTGCTGAGTCTGACCGAGACACGCAGCTCTGCAGGATCACCTGAAGCCCCGCCCTCTGTTTAGCGGGCTGCAGGAGCTGACTGCTGTCAGGAGAGAGAGAGGGAGGGGAAAAGAGAGGCTCCGTTTCTCCCGTGTTATTAATCAAAGTTAATGTAAACTTCTGAATAATGTACGTTATCTACTACAAGTAGTTTGTTTGAATGTAATAATTATGTTGTTTGTTGTTTGTGGAATCATTTATTGAAAAATGAATTTTTCGATCTGTTACGATTATAAACTGAAGCGATATAAAAATGAGCCCGTGAACTGAGTTTTAAACTGAAGCATATCTGCTCATAGTCCGGTAATTACCTGCTAACGGAAACATTGCTACACAACTATTATTATTATTATTGAAATATGACCGGTAAGTTTCAAATTAGTCCGATAAAATAAATTCTGCCCGGACATTTGACCGGCGAGAAAAAATCCTAGCGGAAACCCTGATGTGAGGGTGCAGTGGGGTGAAGTGCAGTCAGAGCAGCACCCACAGTTTGGTTTCTGCAGTCATCAAACTGTGGGTGTGACACAGAGCCGCAGCCTGACCACATTCTCTGCTGACTGACATAATGTCTGCCCGTACCTATTTTTGGATTTGATTTAAAGCCGCATTTTCCTTTCTGACCAGCCAGTTGTTCTTCAGCCTTCTTATTTTTCACTTTGAGCCAATTTCCGTACATTTAATTAAATCCAGACAAAATTATTTCCTTTGTACTATGTAAATATGGAAGATGATTGAATACTGCTAGTTATTTTGACCATGTGTTATTGTTTTAATGTGTGCTTGCCTCTTTTTTGGTGTAAAGTTCAAAGTTTGGTTTATCTGTAAACACAAAAAATGTTTCAATCGAGACGAATCGCATTTGATCAGTTCTGCCTTAGTGCCCTCCTGGGATGGCATCAAAAAAACTGTCACACAGCAATTTATTTGCGCAGATTGAATATTTGTTTCCCTTCTACCCTGTCAAATGTGGCAAAAACCATTTGCAGCAATGACTTTGCTCCGTCAAATATTTTTTTCAAGTGTGGCCTTTTTTACAGAATTTAAATCCCCCTCCATTCAGTTGAAGCTCTTACTTTATTTTCCTGCTACTTCCATCATCACAAAATTAACGCATGTCAGATTTGAAGGTCACAAAAATGCTGTCTTTTCAGACACCAACAAATAAAGCCTTTTAAACGTGTTTTGTCATCATGAAGTCCTACTCATCCATTAAAGCTGTACTGAGAATTGTCTTCACCGTAAAGCTAACTGAATAGTTTAAAGTTAGCTTTGAATCAAGCATGCAGATACTTTTTGGTCTCATTAAGGTTTTGACACATTCATGCTATTAAATGTTCCTCTTTAGATACATTTAGACCAGCAGAAAAAAAGTGACTCAGGGGAAGCAGTCAATTATAGCTTTAAGATTAATCAACGGCTGCTTTACTGTGAGGCTTTGCCTGGGCGTGTTTCATGTTTCTGTGTGTTACCTGCACTTTTGTCCAAGAAGTAAGCGAGCAGGCATCTCATGACGGCCTGATGACAGATGACGAGCACGTTGCCCTGCCGCTCCAGCTCCATGATGACGGGCTCCAGCCGCTGAACCAGATCCTGGTAGGACTAGAGAAAGGGATATCAATCTAATTTAGTTTTAGTTCTATTATATTAAGTGTTTGCAGAAATCACTTTCCAGTCTCTTACTTCTCCTCCAGGGTAGCGGTAATGGTACTTGTCCTGATCCCTCATGGCGAACTCCTCTGGGTACGTTTCCTCGATCATTTCATAGGACATTTCTTCACACACTCCCTGAAACACAAAGTAACAATAACACTTAAACACACACCAGCACAGTTTGTCCAAAACCAGATTTGCAAAAAAACAAATGTGTACAGATGACGTTAAAACAGTTAGCTTCTCTATGCAGCCTACTTTTGGTGCATTTATAGGAAAGGAAAAAGAAGAACACGTTTTTAATGGTGATTTCAGTATTTGCCTAAGCTTCCAAGACGGACGGGTGCGAGTCTGATACACAGTAAAGTTAAATGTAATCATCTGCATCTTGAGTTTCACATCAGAGCACGTACAGCATCTATCTCATTGAGGATCTTCCACTGCTCGTAGGGCACTCCCAGCTCCTCGGCCGTCTGGATGGTGCGTCTCAGCTGACTCGTCCAAACCTTCAGGTCGGACAGACGGTGCTCCTCCACAAAACCCTTCAGTGCTGCTGAAAACTGAAGAGATAAATATCAACCAAGTGTTAATGATAAAGAACTGACATCTAAACACATAAGAGAACCTATACAGTGGATAGAGTCAAGTATTTCTCCCCATAATAGCCCCTTAATCTTTTGTAACACCAAGATTTAATTCGCGCCATCTGACTGGACTCTCAAAAGACTGTTTACAAAGTTTATAACTTGGAAATGACGTCATTGTTAAATTAGGTTCAGATTATATGAAATGACTAGTTCATCATTTGCTGTCTTTCCCAGAGGGAGATGCCACTCACATATCTGTCCTCTTAATATGAAGATAAAGCCAGCTAGCTTAATTTAGCATAAAAACTGTTTAAAATGTTTTTAAAATAAACTTTCAAAAAGAAAAAGGAATAGCCAGGCTAGCAGTTCCTACTTCTTTTATGCCAAACTAGGCTAAACTGTAACTAGGACAGAAAGGAAGTGTTATTAAAACAAATCCCCATATGCAAAACACTTCCTGTAGAAGCAGCTATCTTTATTGAGTTTATAAATGTAAGACTTTGTTAGCACCTCCTTCCCTCTCTCTGACAGCTCAGCATCCCCCCCGATGCGTCCCTCCACGTTGTGATGGCTCTCTCCGTGCCGACACAGGTAGATGGAGTGGGAGTGCACATGGATGTTCATGAGGTAGTAAACTATTTTACTCTGGATGTAGTCCTGCACCCTGTTGACCAGGAAACTACGGCCCACATTGATGACCTGGATGAAGGAGCGGTTCCTGCGGGAGGAAAGAAAGAGGGTTTATTACAACTGAAGACTCTGAGAAGAGGCTCAAGGGAAGGGACATCTTGTACTCTGGGTGGAGTCTTAATCTCCTGATATTTCATTTATCACACGCTTCAGAACATTCTGTGTCATTAACAGCGACAAGGTTCAAGAAGATCAACAACTGATCTCTACAAACAAAGATACAAGAATGTGTGCATATTGTTAGTTACGTAACTTTATTTTTATAAACACACATAATCACATAATAAAAGAACTCTGGTAACTGATACATACTGTACATTATACTAATATTCTAACTTTATTTTACAATTTATATATCTACCTGTTGTTGATATGGTGTCTTGTAGTATAACGCACATATGTTCACATTTGTAAACGCTCTGATTATTTCTTGGTTTGTATAGATTTATATATTTAGTGTGGCATAGGAGCAAATGTTAAGTAAACCAATTTCCCCAAAGGATCAATAAAGTATTTCAGTTTTTTATCATTTTGAATTTGCAAATATCACCAGTTATCTGTTTTTCCTGGAGCCAGGTGATCTTAATTAATGACTAATTATTATTATTATTATTACTACCACTACTGCATTTATGGTGTTACAGCTCCATAAATCAAATACCAATAGAAGAGCAGACAGTAAACATTTTAGATCACAAATGAGCTTCTGTCTCCCCCTGCTGGACAGTTTCTGCAAGCACACGTTCGACCAAAAATATGCCAAGATAATCTACAGGGCCAACATAAATAAATGATTAAGGACAGTTAGCTCTAAAGTATGTTTATTGTTGAGAAGTATTTAACAAAATGTCAATGACGGAAAATAAATCCAACACCTAGCACCCGTAACAAAATGTCTTCTTACTTGTCGTGTTCGTCCGGATCTAAAGGTGTGTATGTCACTTTATAACACTCTATCCGCTTCAGAAAATCCTCCATCACACTCTCTCTGTCTCTCTCAGGGTAATCGGGGCTGGAAACCTTCACATCCTGTGTTATAAAAAGAGACATTTGCAAAGATGATTCACCATGACGTCCAACAACTCGAGGGCAAAATGTGCCAATAGTTTGAAAAGCATCATTTACCAGGATATTCGTGGCGATGACATCTGGATCGTCACATATTGATTCAACAAAAAACACCTAACAAAAGACGCTAAGCATTAGAAATCCAGAATTCATGTGAAAATACACAAATGATTTAGACAATGAAACCGACCTTGTATGAATTATCCTTAGCAAAATTAAGGATGAGATCCCTCCTTTCTCTGGTGGTGTTGGTGGCGTCAAAAACCTGACGGATAGCAAAACATATTCAGACCAAATCCAGCTACAATCAATATCATTACCAGTATATGCAGCTGCACAGTGTCCTTACAGCGATCTGGCCTCCCTCCTCGTTCAGATAGGCCTTCACATCCTCCAGTGCCACCAGAGCACACTGTCTGTGGAGACATAATGAGAAGAATTGACCAGGAAATCAGATTAGCTTTAAATGCTTCCTAAAAGACATGATGTGCAGTAATACATTCAGGGACATCATTTATTGAATCGAATAAGTGCAGCTCCATTTGTTAAGCAAACACTGTGCAGTCTACAGAGGCATTTAAATGTCAAAGCGCTCTGGTGTTTTCATTGGGCGTAGCAATGACAACGCGGTTAAACACGCAGAGGGACACATGTGGGAAAGGAGTCATTGTACTACACGGAAGAATGTCACCACAAGGAGAAACTCACTTTCTGATTTCCATTGCTTCTTTGTTGTCATGTCTGAAGAAGTCAAAGGACTTGTACGACTGCACTGCTTCTCTCCGATACACCCCAAGGTTAAATACTGTAAGGGAACAAAAACAGAGGGAGAAAGAGACTCAGACCAGTTCAGCTGCATTCCATTCATGTGAAAACATCAGAGCACCACAAACACCGCCTGTTGATAGGGGCTGGTGGGATAAACACAACCACGTATGAACACAGCGTTGCCCTAAGCACCAGATGTTCAGATAAGTATTATCACTGAATGCCATTACAGTTCCATACAAAGGGACAGTGTCATGTAAAGGGGCGGTTCACCAGAGAAAGATATTCTGTACGTTCTTTCTCTACATTTAGTGCTTTTATCAATCGATATGATTTTGGTGTGAGTTGCTGAGTGTTTGAGATCTTGGCCGTAGAGATGTCTGCCATTACTTATTTTGAATGTAATTTAACTAGATGACACTCGCTTGTAGTACTCGCCAAAATACATTAAAAAAAACGGTCTCTTTTTAGAAACCATGACACAGTTGCTCTAAATAACCAGAGCGGTTTCATGTGAACTGTTTTGTCTGTAAACAATCTAGATTTATAAAAAGCACTACGAGTAAGAGATAAGGATGTATTTTAGATTCTGTCCCTGCAGATACATGTTTGCCCTGAACACATCTTTCCATTTACAGTTCTTTTAATCATTTAGAGCGATTACAGGGCCTTTGAATCCAAGCCTCACCTGTTTTTATTGGTTGTATTTCCTGTGGACGGATCAAATGTTACCACATGAATACATTAAAACATGTATTGCTTCTGTACTGACCCTTAGTCGGCACTCCGATCCAGTTGAGGTAGCGCGTCAGCTTCTTACCCATGTAGGTTTTCCCTCTAGCGGGCAACCCAATCATCACTATCACAGTCGGAGAATTGGTCATGTAGGAGGCCCAGGCTGCACACACAAGAAACAGAGTTAATTATTAGGCATACAAGGATTTATTGTGTGTAACAATTACCTTTATTTTCACTTTAAACTAGGGCTGCACGAGTTGGGGAAATAATCTAATTGCGTTTTTTTCTGACAGATATTGCGATTCGATTTGTGATATTTGTTTTTAAGCGACCCAACGGAAGTTTACTGTAAAATGCGGCCATACCTCCGGCTAGGAAGGTCGTATCAACGTGCTCCCGTCTCTAGCACCCCCGCAGCCCGAGCTGCGAGTGAAAGAACTAAACTTACATGAAACTTCCGTTGGGTTGCTTTAAAGTCAAGCTTCAGTTTAAGACTCACCCTGTAATAGAAACATGTGATGGAGCATTACTAACCTGACTCAGATGGTTTGTTTCACCAAAGCATCTAGGAAAGCTCCATTGGAAGCCATTTGGAAAAGTATTTCAAAAAGACTTGGCAGGTGATTGGATCAATCTGTCTATCACCTTCTATCATGGGCCACTTCTGATTGGTTAACAATGACTGGTACATGTGGAGCACAGCACTTCTGATTGGTTAACAATGACTGGTACATGTGGAGCACAGCACTTCTGATTGGTGTGGATGACTGAAAAAATCGCAGGCTTTGCGATTTGATAATTGCATAATTTCAAATCGCGATTTCGATTTCAAATCGATTAATCGTTCAGCCCGACTTTAAACCTGCCCCTAAAAGACGTAATTCATGTTATAAAAAGGGGCAGATATGCCTACTGTTTACTGACAGGAAGCAGAGGGACGGTTGTGAAATAATCCAATGTCACCCCTGCATTGTTCATCTACCAGCTAGTTAACGTTTAGTTGAACTTTTCCATCTTATGACTGTCTTCTAATGACTGCCGGTTAATGTTTCCCAATACCTGCAGGACTTTTGGCTAGGACATCGAAGGGAAAATATGTCAACACATTGTCTTGCTCCTTTTACTTTCAGTGTCCATAACCATGACCATTGCTCAGCCCATAAAAAGCATAAACTTGGCAAGACAAGCCTTGGCTGGAGATTGTATACACAGATGTCTGCAGCTTGGTGCAGAGCAGGAAAGGTTTGTTATCAACACATCTTGGTTCAAATCATTTCACCTTCCTGTATAAATAATCCTCGAACACTTACTGGAAATAAAACACATTTCATTGATTTCACATGACTCTTAGTGTTGACCTTGCTTGTTGCTGTGTTTCTTTGCAGTACCTGTACAGTACACTGTTCTCATACTGATGACTAAAGAAGGTGGGTCAAAGCTGACATTTAACAATCAGTGGCTGCTGAAACCTTATCACCTCTATTTACCCGTGACCAATAGAGCAGGAAATGTGATTAAACAAAACAAGTTCACAATTTACAGCACACTGCTCCTGCATTATATTACATAATGCTATAATGCAGGTGCATAAAGGTCAATAATAACTACAGATCCGGTTACAGCCTCAGAAAACGAGGACAAATAAACCACTCACAGCACTTCTTCTCAGTGGCCCTAATGTCCGTCCTCCTGGCCTCCGAGGAGCCGTCTGCAGCCGCTGCAGCTCTCTGCTGCCGGCCCGCCATGATCGCTCTGATTTGTGTGCGGCTGTCCTGCATCAGCTGATCTGGACCCTGTTAGGATGAGGTCAGCATCTCTCTGTGGAGGACAAGGTTTTGCTCTATCATAACAAACACTGCCTGATGATACAGCAGGCCAAAGTGCACATACAATACAGTGAATTGATAACAGATGATCTAATCTAATTTAGGTAATAATGCTGTTATATATTTAAGGATGCTTGAGACTAACAGAAAGAGATCCTTGGAGGAAAAAGGGCAAGGGAATTAATATTGGAGATAAAGTATCAGACTATTTTCTAAACTCATTTTAACCTCACCAGTGATTAAATAATTACTTAATAATTATATTTGTTGAGATACAGACAAGACAAGTTCATCCCTTTCAGATTGTATACTCTCTCTTGTTTTAGGGAGGCAACCAAATATTATTTTCATTACCTATTTTTTTCGTCGACAAAATGATTAACAATTTGATCCATAAATCAGAAAATACTGGGGAAAATGTCCATAATTATTTCCCAAACCAATGCTGACATGTTTAAATATCTTTTAAATATCCAATACTCTAATATTTAGTTCAACACCCTAAATGACACCGAAATCCAGCAAATATCCAAAATGGACAAGTTTAAACTAGTGAATTATTCTAATCTGTAATAGTTGATGATCTGTCAGAATTGTTTGCCATTATTTTTCATTAACTATTCAGTTAGTTGTAGCATCTAAACTCATTGCTGACTTGCACATAGTGGTGAAAAGTAACTAAGTATATGTAGTACTGTACACAAGAAAATATTTGAGGTAATTGTACTTTTGCTAAGTATTTTTATTTTACACTACTTTATACTTTTACTCTACTACATTTTGGAGGCAAATATTGTACTTTTTACTCCACTACATGTATTTACTAGTTACTTTATAAATTCAGATTTGTAATACTTTAAAATATGATTTATTTGGTATAGATTACACCATCCAACATTTAAGTAACTAGTATAGTATAGTATATTTGATACAAGTATATTGACCTAATCCTACATCAATACTTTACTTAAGTACCATTCTCGAAATGTAGTATTTTACCAGGGTGGTATTAGCACTTTTACCCAAGTAAATCATCTGGATACTTTTTCCACCATTGCTCATGTCTAATATACTATCAGAGGTATTATGACAGAAGCTAGGTTAGAGCAAAACCCACAATAACTAATCTGTTTTATTATAATTGAATAATTAATCGGAGAAGTTGCACCACTGTGACATAATGTCTCTTACAGCAGAGCAGTGGGGTACTATGTACCTGACGTATACTATCAATCACTTCTGCTTTTACGTTATTTCAATAGACAAAAAATCATTGAAACAAAGCGGGGATGAAAACGCATGAAAAATGAAAATGGTTTTAACTTACCAGAAATCTGCAGGAGCTGTTAATACCTGCTTATTACCTTTGTAACAATCAGTTAGCTCAGCACTGCCGGGGGGGACTCCTTCTTCTCGGATGTTGAAGCTCCGCCTCCTCGGTGTCAAACCAGCAGCTTCCGGTTGGGATTTCCAAAATAAAATATCGGAACTCCGATGTGTAAAGCTAGCATCTCTTTTTTGGATAAAAAAAACATGAATTTGGTTCAAAATATAAAACATTAAAGTACCACTCAGAGTTGTGTTTGTTTTAAAGTTAACATATTATAACCTATGGTGATTTTTTCAAAATGTCTGGTGCTGTAAAAGGTTGTTTCAAATTGTGATCGATTTATAAATAACCCAAATCATTTTTTATTTTGTGAATGATATATTAATATAACCGGCTGCAGTGCTCCTTGATTATGGCTGGGTCCATGCAGATTGCGACAGATTTAATGTCAGTTTTGTGATTTTATTTTGAAATCAGTCTTGTTCTGGTTAAATTCCGCTATCTTGACGCGTTGTTTTCGTTCATTCAACAAGAACCCGGGCTGAAGTCGAATAGTCCATTTAGCTTAGGAACCTTCCTAAAGGAGTGAAATGACCCGGAAGTCCCTCAGTGGCAGCCATGATAAGTGCCGTTCGAATTCTCTAGAATGATGAGAATGATAGGAAAGGAGGTTTCAAACTTCCTTTATAACCTCCTTTAGTTTAGGAACCACTGGACCTCCCTAACCAACAGGAGAAGCGAAAATGCTGCCCCACAATGCATTGCAGCCGCAGCATTTGCCGTCACTCAACAGTCGGTCGTTCACGGAAACAAACGATGACGACGGAGAAATGATATCATGAAAGTTACGGTGCTTATTAAGCTTTTTAAAACATAGGTGGTAAGTTGCCAAAGTGCTTTGTTCTGAACGTTCATCAGTATTATAATCAAAGAGAGAAATATGAACGTTAGTTTTTACTGAAATGATCAAATAAAGTCAACATTTCACAGTCTTTACTGAGCTGTGTGGAGTTTGTTCAACTTTTAAAAGATGTTTGAATGGTGATATACACAGTGATAGATGTTAAGGACTAACGTTTATAATAAATACATCTGTATTGATTTAAGATCTTTAGTTCATACAATCATACGTATTGGGATCATTTGTATTAATGTGGACCGGAGGGAGAGGGTGACGAGCAGAAGTTTCACTTTCCTTTTTTATTTCAATTCCAACTTTGGTCCTGAAGAATATGTTTCTCTGTTGTCCACGTTCATAAAGCAAAGCAGCAGCATCAGAGCACGGTGCAGAGTCTCTAGATGAGTTCACAGGAGTCCCTCGTTCTTATTAAACATCCATGTTGTAGTCCGCTGTATAGAGAACTGTAGTTTCCATGGTTTCCCCACAGCAGCAGACGCACACAATGACGTCCGCTGGCACATCATAAACACGTCGGATAGTGAAAGTGCATTCGGATTCTCTAAAGTACCGCAGTCTCTTCTCCTAAATCCTTTTGAATTCTCCTATCCTCTATCCCTTAACCCCGTGACGTTTCACTCAGAGGTCAAGGAATAGACGATAGGGTTAGAATTTAGGAGCTGGTCTTTGGACTATTCGACTGCAGCCCCGGGGTTGCGTTCCAATAGTCCATTTAGTTTAGGAACCTTCCTAACCAAGTGAAATGACCCGGAAGTCCCTCAGTGGCAGCCATGTTAAGTGCCGTTCCAATTCTCTAAATGAAAGGAAAGGAGGTTTCAAACTTCCTTTATAACCTCCTTTAGCTTAGGAACCACTGGACCTCCCTTGAAGAAAGGAGAGGAGAAAATGCTGCCCCACAATGCATTGCAGCCACAGCATTTGCCGTCACTCAACAGTCGGCCAGGCATTCACAGAAACAACCGATTATGACCGATAAATTATATCATGAAAGTAGTGACGAGCATAAATTTCACTTTCCTTTTTTATTTCAATTCCAACTTTGGTCATGAAGAATATGTTTCTCTGTTGTCCACGTTCATAAAGCATAAAGCAACAGCATCAGAGTACGGTGCAGAGTCTTATTATACATCCATGTTGTAGTCCGCTATAGAAAACTGTAGTTTCCATAGTTTCCCCACAGCAGCAGACGCACATTTATGACGTCCGTTGGCGCATCATAAACACGTCGGATAGTGAAAGTGCATTCGAATTCTCTAAAGTACCGCAGTCTCTTCTCCTAAGTCCTTTTGAATTCTCCTATCCACTATCCCTTAACCCCGTGACGTTTCACTCAGAGGTCAAGGAATATGAGATAGGGTTAGAATTTAGGAGCTGATTTTTGGATTATCGGAACGCAACCCTGCTGTTGTCAATGGTTATGACGCAAGCAAATACGCGTGTTGCGTGACAACCTCCTACCCCTCGCATGTTCATTAAAGGAGAATGCCACAACATTTAGAAAGTTAATGTTATATTATTCATAATGTAAGTATATTTAAAATACAATCTTCACATCCAATCCAACTACCTATATGACAATGTTTTAATTAGTATTCAATTCATGGAGCAAACCCCTCCACCATTGTGGGATGCTGCTGAGTATCTAATGTGTCATCACCATGAGGGATGCTTGAGGGAGTGTTTGTTAGTGAGGTAAGTGTTCATGTATTTGTTATAATCAGGTTCTTAAAATGATATACATATTACACCCCTGGCCCTGTGTGATTATTACATATTTAATTCCAAACCCATGGGCATTAACTGCTGCTACGACAGATTGCACACTGCTGGGAAGGCTGTGTATTACATTTTGGACCCTGACTGCAGGAATGTTGCTCCCATTCGTCTATAAAAGCTTTACTGGGGTTGGACATTGAAGCTGGAAATAAGGCCTTGGGATTCATTGTTCTAATTCATCTGAACGTCTGTGTTGGTGGTTGATGCCGGGGCTCTGTGCAGTCAAGATATTTCACACCAAACTATGAACAAAAAATGTTATGAACCTTGTCTGTGCATGCAGGGCTGGAATGTAACTGGGTACATGTTCTCAAGTACTGCACTTAAGTACAACCTTGAGGTACTGAGTTCACTTTAACAGTGTTGTCCACATTGGGCTTATACATAGTGCATGTTTCTATGTATTTGTATTGTTATTACTAGGAAGAGTATTATTTGATGACCCCATACTAAGGTGGACCAAATAAAGGTGTTTTGCTAACCTTTGTTTTATTTTAAATTATAAAACAATGACAACAACTGAGCACAAAATAAAGAAACAAAAAGCAGCGTTAGGATCACAAAGAGAGGTTTCTGGACACTATGTTCTGCTTCAGATGCAACAACATCAATTCAAGGAATTGAGGTAATTCTGTTGAAACATATACCAGGAGAAAAACATACATGCATTTGAAATTCAGTGGCATTCCTCATTCATTCTACATCTTATGTCATACAGGAAATATGCCATGTTACTCATTTTACTCATTTTTTTATTAGCTGAAAAGAAAATATCCTCAGTGTCTAACTAATACACCATCACATTAAACAACCCTTCGTCTGTAAGATATGTGCTTATTTAGTAAAATGATGTTCGTCAGTACAAGATAAACTGGAAATACTACATAGTTTTTGCTCATTATTCCTAGCTGGATCTCTGAGAGGACAGATGGCGAGAGGGGGATGGCCACTAGGGCGGGGACTAAAGTCAGAATGGGCTTCAAACTCTCAGTCCATCAAGAAAACACAATGACTTATCCCAAAGATATTCCTAGATACTTAACCAGAGAGTATTGCCTCGTCCACATGATGGTTGAGCAGCACATCCACATGATCTGCCTCCAGAGATGCACCTTCTGTCCATTTGGTAGCCCTTTGAAACTCAGGAAGTAGTGGTAAACAAACTGTCTGGAGATCCCTGATGCTCTCTTAAAGTTCAGTGTGTGGGCAAATAAAGGGATCCGGCTCTCAAATGATATGAACAAGGGAGAGGTCTTTCCACCATTTGTCAGTCACAGTTATAAATTCTCACATACAGAACATACCCTGAATGCCTCACACAGATTGAATAGCTTCAGATCATTTGCGAGACCCATTTCAGGGAGTGCTAAAAAACTCACTGGCAAGGACCTTTGTATATTTGTATTATGTAAGAAGGCCATGCTTTTAGAGATTACACAGTAACAATAAAATGTCTAATCTAATGCTTATGATTTCATCGTGTGTAATATTAACTTAAAGCTAATATTACTGCTGTATTATGGATGAGTGCAATCATTAAAAAAACAGCAAGAATGATGACCAGGACATGTAGCAAAGGGATGTTTAATGATTTCTTTGGACAATGAAATGTACATGTCCATTGTTGATGTATTACAAACAAGAGAATAAGAAAATTAACTTGGTGTTGTGTCAGCATTCCCAGTTCAACCTCATTTTCTTGTGTGATGTCAACTAAAAGATTCAAAATGGAGCAAAACAAGATGTCTGGAGTTTCACGCAAGGACTGACCAGTAGGGGGAGAGCCAGCTCTTGCAGACAAAAACTAAAACTAGTGAGTGGAACTACACTGCATGAGTATCTGCTATGCCCAGTTCCACTCACGTACCATTTGGCACTTTTGTTTCCATTTGGGGAAACTAAACGTGGAATAATCCAGTCCAATACTCATGATCTGAGACAAAGACCAGACATAGCGTTTCAGGAGTGAGCTGATGCAAACACAAGCAAACATGGCTGAGAATGCGCACACAGACACACAGCTGAATTCATGATGAGATTAAATAAAAAGAAATCACTTTAAATAAAAAGATGCAGATGATCATTGCCTTGGCACATTATGGATTCCTTTGCAGCACCATTAATTATTATAAGAACAGAAGTCATGACGTGTTTCGGTCGACTTCATTTCGGATGGAAGTCAAACATTTCAAATGACTTTAACATTTAAATTAAAAAATATGTACCACAGTTCATTCTCACCAAACGGGTGGGAGTTCAAGCTGCTAGAAAGGGCAGCGAAGGAGACTGCCCGTTAAGCAGTCAACTAAGAACGCACGTGGCTGCACCAAACCTCATTTCTTACTGACGAACACGATTTGGATTTCAATTATTTGTCAATGTCTCTAAAGCATTTGGCCAGTTAATTTGTAGTTATATAATAAATAATTCATCCATAGTGGTTTTTACTGTCAAGTTTTTGTTCAACCTGAGATTTGTTCAAGGGCAGTCAGTTCATAAAAGAAATAAGCATTCATCCTTCATGATAAAGTTGTATTGGAAATGCTGAATTAAATAATTTAAGACTTGTATCTACGGCGGTGCCCGATCTGAAGCGATTTTATTATTGCTATGCTGATCCATTTCCTTTCCAGTGGCAAGTAAACTCCCACCCTCTCACACGCAGTGCTGTTGAATGGGAATGCCATATCAAGTGGTCACTGTCTTGGTCCCCTACGTCGCGTGAGGATGCAGTGAAACGCAGAACAATGAGGCAAACGAAGGTGAGCAAACTCGATCTGAGGTGAATGGAAAAGTGCAGTGATCAAGTCAACATGAGCTGTAAATGCATACAACGTCATACATTCCTCCTGTAGCTCACTGGCAGGGCAGTCATTCCTCACGTGCCTTCACAACAAAAACAAAAACAAATGTAAGACTTTAACAATGGCTATTCACAGACACAGACTGTGTAGTGTGCGTTTGTGATGAGGAGAGGAAGAGAGAAAGAGAGGTGGAGCGCTAATATATCATGAAATGACATGTACTCGATTTATAAAAAACTACCGTGGTACTGAACACTGACCTCTTTCTAACAAATAATCTGGTATACAACATTTACAAAATGAACATTGTAATAGTGTGATATTTATAATATATATGCTACTGCCTTCCTCTGGTTCTCTGCATTGGTTAAACCTCCAACCCCTCCTTTTGATTGGTACGCAGTAACGCGTACACAGCACACCCGACGAGTAGCAGCCTAATACAAATAGAGAACAGGAAGACTCTGTGGACAGTGAGTACACCTGCATGTGTGTCCTGAGTGTGTGTGTGTGTGGTAGCTCCGCTCGTCCACCAGGCAGCCACAAGTTGCCGGTAGACTCAGCAGTGAAGGGAAATTTAAGAGAGAGAGTAAACTTCTGGGATACCAAGATTCTTCAGCTCACGTGGTACAGGATGTCCTTATCCAAGATACTTGCACATTTAAGACAGTCCTGATATACTTAAGGAGATAATAATTATTATAATGTCAATAATAACAATAGTATTAAACATGTGTCATGGTTATTTCTGTCCCATGGCAGCAGGGGGGGGGGGGGGGGGGATAGTCTGCAATATTCTGGATTGTTTTCGGTGTGTGATCGCCACATTTCTCCCGCCGTCAGCTGTTGTGAGGGATCGGCCTCTGTGCATCCGTGTGTGTTTGTCTCCGTGTGTGTTTTGTGTCAATGAATGTGTGACTTGAGTCTGGATTTTTTGTTCTCGATGATCTGTGCTGGTTCACTCTCAGAGGCGGGTTTGGGCCTCGGGGACGTAGATTTCGATGCTGTCGGCGCTTTCCGTGGCCGAGTTCTGTCGTACTGACGCCGCGCGCTTTGCCGCCATCAAGCGTTTCCTGGCTTCTTGCCGCTGCTTGTCCACGGCCGAGTCCACGCTTCTGTCCTTCCCTGCCGACAGCTTGGGCTTAGTCTGCTTCTTTGGCACAGATGATGGAAGCTGCTTGTTTTCGTCCTGAGGAAATCATGTCAAGAAGGAAAAGGAATAAGGTACGGTGTGGTACCAGCCGAGAACACAACCTGGTGATGAACACTCATCCGTTAGTCACTTAGCATGCCAACTGCTACCTCGACTAACCAACAGGTAGCTCGTCAAAAGAGAAATGTAAAAAGGGTCATATTCATTTACAAGATATTAAGAGACAATATTCGCTTTGGTAAAGCCGACACCAGCAAACGTTTGGCACTTTCACTTGATCATTTTAACAATTCCTCATTAAAAATAGATGCTTGAGTTACAACTTTGGATCCAAAAAGCCGATCATAATCGCCCTACACCAAACTTCACCTTCTTCTCTGGTTTTGCAGGAAGTTGCCAGTTGTTGGCTTTCAGTTGGTAGAGCTCGTCAAACTTCATGCTGATGTCCTCTATTGAGAGTTGTAGCAGATCCCAGAACCCTGCGAGGTCCTGCGCTGTTGGTCGTGGGTTGGCATTAACGTCCTAGTGAGAGGAAAACGAGAAGTATATGACTTTGATCAAATCAGAGAGCAATAATCATATTCCTCCTCTCACGCATATTTTTCCTACGCAGCTCCTTCAAGCAAATGGATGAAGAGTAAAATGACATTTGACCAGTGGCGACCGTCAGGGCCATCAAGGTATTCAGAGAATACCCTGGAACACTCAGATAAAACAAACAAAAAATCGATTTAATTATATAAATAAAATGAATAAATGAGAATGGTATCCGTGTTGTTGATCGAAGCAATTCATGCCGTTTTATTGTTTTTAACGTTAAATTGACAAGTGCAACAGGTGAAGATGAAGTTGTTGCAGAATTGTTATGAGTACCCTTTTCAAGACGACAATTCAGTGAAAAGACGGACATTATAACGCTGCGGCGCCCCCCGCCCCGGGGGGGGGTCTTCAAATGTCATGCCAGAAAGGATCGTTTCATCTCTGAATGTAATTGGAAGACTTCTGCATGTCAGTATGTACATGACGAGTTTGTAGGAAGCAGGTCAGTTGGAGATTGAGAAGCCAATAAAAACATCTGGTAAGTAGAGGAGTGTATCAAGAGAGACATTCAATAGGATGTAATGAAGCCACTCACCAAGTTCTCATTACAGAGTCCTCGGAACTGCTCAAACTTCTTTGTGATGAGGAGCTGAGCGCTGCCTACTGCACTGCGGACCGTCCCCAACACTAAGAGAGAGAAACATATAATACAATCAGCAAGTTTTCAGAGAGTAGAAACATTTGGAGCTTTAGGATACATAAAACTACAAAAGGGAGGTGAAAAGGCAGCTATCCTGATTGAAAGAACATGAAAGGGTTAGGTAGCCCCATTGGGGCAAAGTGGAGGGTTACTATGATTTTATACTTGCATCTAGTATTGAAATATTTATCTTGACATTTAGCACTTAACAGTGCGATTTCCTGACAAGTAAAATTCTAAGCACATCTTAAGGATATTACAAATGTGTATCCTTTTTTATTTAAATTCATAATTCGGGTCCACAGAGAGCAGAAGGACTGATGGAGCCTCTGAATCTAGTGTGCTGCTTGCTCATTCATATTTAAGTCACTGCAGAGATAGATCTGCCTAAAAGCCTGAGTGGTATTCTGGGAGATGAAAAAGTGAAACGACTGCGGTTGCTCTGTTGCAGCCAAAACAAAGTGCACTCCCCTGCAATGAGCTTGTTCTGTTTCTGTGAGCTGATGGCAGTAAGGGCTGTGCATCTTCACTGGTCTCACCATTCGATTACGATTATCCTGTCTTCGATTCAATTCGATATCCCGATGCATCCCGATTCATACCAATGCGCTGCATCCTCAATTTTCTATATTACTGCACATGGCTTATTTTTCATCAATGCATACATGCAGTAAATACATATGAACTCTCATTATTTAGAAAGTGCTTCAGAAATCAATAACATAAATGTCATGACATTAATTTATAAACCAAAATAAATGAACTGTATAGGTCTAGCCTCCCTATATCTGTGTGTGAAGTTGTTCCATCCTCAAAAACAAAAAAATAATGCTTCTGCAGTCTAGCAACGACCTTCTGTTAAAAAAGGACACTGAATGTGGCATCACACACAGGACTTGAGTCTGAACAGCAGAGTATATACAACAGCATATACAAACAAAAATACTGCATGTGGGTGCACACTCACATTCTCTGTCTTACTGTTACATAAATCCCATGAATGTATGAGATTAAATTAGCTTCATTATATCTCAGTGATTAAGTGAATAATAAAGTTTCTATCGGGTCACTATCAGCCTGTCACTAATTATTTTCAGGGAGGGGGCGGGGCTTGGAGGAACGGAGAGGAGACGGTGATCGCGGAAGCTTTTTTCCTCCTGCCTTCACAAACGTATATATCGTCTGAAAATTGCTAGAGGACATTCATACTCTGCAATCCAAGACTTAATTAAATCCACCAAAAACCTGACATGATTGTAACACGATTATTTTTGAAAAACATAAATCCCTGTGTGTCTCTGAGCCGCAGCGACACGGAGTGATTCGGAGCGGGTCCTTCTGCTGCTGGTTCTGGACTGGTGTTCTTGTGTTGGTGGATAAAGCAGACTGCTAAGTGTTTGGTGTTGCTGTGCCGCTGTCACGTCTGTTCCCTGATCTCTGCGTCACCGACCAATTTGATATTAAAGTGTGAGAAAAAAAAACCGTTATAGTAAAGCCGCGGCCGGAAAATCAGGAAGCAACGTTACTACGCTATAATCGATTATCTTCCGTCACTGCATCGATACCGAATCGTCCACGTCCGCATCGCAATGCATCGTAGAAACGATTACTTTCAACACCCCTAGTAATGACTGTCTCATTGTTCATGGTAAACACAGACAAGCCCTAGCCTCTGTCTGTGGAGCCTACTAACAACAACATCGATTCCATTCTTTAAGTTACACAATGACAAGCCATTAACTCTACTTGATTTATTTCTGTGTATTTGAAGTCTTTCCTTTGTCTCTTTTTGTTACGATTGATCTAGAAAGATGTCCTTGAAATGACCTACTTTTTTAAGATTAAGCTTTTCATCCAAGATACTTTTAAGAACACTAAGAAGGCTAATTTTTCACATTTACCAAGTAGCTTCAGATCTAAAATATCATCTGATTTATTGTCTAGTGTAAGTTGGTCCAAAGTAAATGAATAGTTATTTCATGCACTTGTATCTCTTACCCTCCTCTGAAATCGTGTTGTCTTTGGTCTCCTTCTCCATCTGTTGACACCAGCCCTCCATGCGCCCCGCCTCCGCCTGCAGCAGCTTCATAAACCAGTTCCCGTCTCGGAGGCAGGCTGGCGTCCCGGGCTGAGCACCCTCTCCGGGGGTGCTGCAGTTCCCGGTCTCCAGGCTGGGGTCAGGCGGTGGCAGCGAGGAGGGGTCTAAAGCCGGGTCCAGAGTCTCCGGGGGCGAGTTGGATATCCTGGAGGCGGCTGAGGAGTGTTCGAGGGGCTTCTGCTCCATGGCTTTGTCCTGTCTGGTGGCGTTCACCGTTTGACTGTTGGTGCCGTTGGTTGTGATGTTTTCTGTGGTCGCGGCGTCCTGGGGCTCCTGAGGCTCCGTCTCGGTGTTTTGTCTGGACGCCATGCTGTTGTCCCGGCTGAGACTGCAGAGACAGGCATTAACATCAGCTCCTGACAGACAGTTAAATAAATAAGATGATGAAGTGTGTGTCAAACACGTCCCACAGTGACAGTTTGGGGTCACCGTGCTTAAGTGACAGGACATTATTGCAGCTGATGGTTCAGTAGGATCTATTGCAAAGGAGCCCAAGTATACAACAACGAGGCTTCAGAGATAACGAGCAGCAGGAAAGGAAGCAGGCCGTCAACCAAATGGGATGAGGGGAAACGACAGTGCGTTGGAAAGGTTGAAATGCCCAGTTGTTCAGGTCACTATGGTCATAACTGGAGTAAAGAGGAGATCAGTCAGAACCATGGGCTGCTGCCAGGCTGACTGCTGAACGACCCTGACAACAGGCTGATGCACTGACTGAAGATTCACCCGCCACACGTGCACAAGACAGAATGACAATGCGAGTGTGTGCACTTCCTGAGGGGAAAGCAGGAAACAGCTAGAGTGCATTCAGACAGACAAGAAGTTGAGGATGAGCCATCGGGCTGAAATCATTGTCACAAGAATAAAAAGCACCAAGTGGAGCTTTCTTGTAACCTTTCAGTTCGGCTTGTTCAGTGTGACTGACCCAAACATATTCTTGAGGTCTAACAAACATGTATAAGAAGAGGTTTGCTCTTCCATGTTTGAAATTGTGCATTGTTCACATCTAAGTGTGCTTGCTTTAAGTCCTCTTCACTGCTGACAACCTGTCAATCAGCAGCATGGCATGAAACTAACAGGGATGTGTATCGTGTAACCAAAATGATCATAAACAAAGACCCACTTGTTAAAAACCTCATAGAACTACTTGTCAAATACTCAACAAGGTACCTTTAGAAAAGATGTCCTGCTTTAAATGCAATTAAACATGATTTATATTACTGTATGGAAACTGTAGGTTACTACATTTCTTTATTTACTCCACTTGTTCATACGTCGTGGTGCTTAAGCTCAGCACGATTGGCATGTATGCAAAACGGTGATGGACTGTATGAGGCATAGAAAATTGTGAATACTCTTTTCAAGATAAGATGTGAAGTCACAAGCCAATCATATCTCAATAGACTCATACAAAGATTCCAATAGGGGAAAGCATTACCATATGTATAGGGTAATATCCCATCTTCTCATATCTAATAGATCCATCTTCAGAGCACCATTGTGAGGCATGTCACCCATCAGATCACTCGTGGCTACCATTCACTGTTACATTAAATATGAGTGTATACTTACGGCCTGCCGTTCTCCACTTGAACTCCGATAGACTGAAAGGTGAGGGGTGCAGTCAGGGGTAAGGGTTCTTCTCTTAACACTGGGAGAACACAATCCACCTGAAAAATCATGGACAGAAAAGTCAAATAAAGCCGTAGGATGGGGAACTGGGACTGTCTTTAGTCTCCTCCCAGTAGGATTGTATCTGAATATAAATAAGGCAATTGTTACCTGGATTCCGATAGAGGACAGTTTCCTCTTGGTTGCAGTCGGCGGTTGCTGTAGGGTGAATCCGAAGCTCAGGGTGTCATTTTGGGACTGGGTAGATGTGGAAGTGGTGGAAGTGGCGACACTGCTGCTGCTGCTGGTGGTGGTGGTGGGAGGAGGGAGGTCTCGGGGGGCTGGGACAGGATGGACAGAGGCTGCAGCGGGGGCAGGGGCTGCAGCAGGGACAGGGACTGGGGGAGGCCGGGTCCCCTTTGCCAGACTGCCTGTGCGGATGCTACAGAGACTGTCAGATGAGTTGCTGCGTCCTGATTGGCTGTTGGCCTCGCTGCCACGGTCCTGATGGTCAAGGTATACGTCCTGGGCTGACTCTGTGCTGCTCTGCACAGTCACCGAGATGAGGGGCTTGGATGTGGTGCGGGGGGGGACTGGAGGAGGAGCCTTCCTACTGCTGACTGCAACCGGGAAGAGAGGAAAGGAGACTTCGAATGAGAAATCGGCTTATTGTCGCAGGACATCAGACAAAAGCACAAGGAATATAAAACTGTGCTACTTGACATTAGCCAGCTGGCGCCTATAAAACTTCATAACACAAAAGCATAAACAAACCTGCCCTTTGCCCTTATTGCTGCCACCATCAGGCTGTACTTCGAGCTTCCTCTGTGTCCTGTAAACCTGCGTCAAACGGTCTGTCTCTGAAGACCTTCCTCTACATGCCACACCTTTGCATCCATTTTGCACTGGGGACTATCAGACAAGACAACACTGATCATAGCCTATTTTTACCAATCAGTTTTAGGAACAATAGCACCACAGGAAAAGTCCCATTTCTTTCCTGTTTGTGTCACGACTTTATCTGAACAACCATGAACATTAAACAACAGGGAGTGTTCCTGCTACTGGTGATGAGTTCACTATTCAGTCGATGTAAAGCTATACAAAAATATAAATATACAAAAAATATATATACAAAAAAGTGAACTCTGAGTTTGAATATTGCGACTTTAGGGTAGGTGGAATATATTTATATCAAGTCCCATGTTCAATGCAGTGAGTGCAGGGATTTGATTGACAAAATGAGGTTAGACCCTGGGCTTCTCAGCTGATAATTAGAGTCCTGGCGCTTGGGGACCAGCCCTGAGTGGACGTCATGAATCGATGAAAGGAAACTTGCAGACTTGGATAAGGAGGCTGAAGCTCCACAATGCCCTTCTGATAAGTCCACAATGAGCTGAATGTTTGATTGTTTTTTTATTTCTGCTGTAGAAATTAACGGCATTTAAACTACTAGCAAACAGAGTTTCATCTTACTTGCTTTTCTCTCTGATCAATGCTCCCGTGCTCTCAACTTGTTTATTTGTATTACGACAGTTCAGTCCTGCAAACTCCACTCTCCTTACAGAAACACTAACATCTACAGAAATCTATCCACAAGTTAAAATGATGTATGTGTACACAGTGTGCGAAAAAGTACACGTCCCACCGTCCGGGACGTGTTATTTACAATATCGGACAAGTAGATCTGTCAATTGACTTGTCCGGCGGACAAGTGACGTTTATTGACAAATTATTGATACATTCAGTTTACAAAAGGCAGAACTCATTCGCAAATTGTACGTGTCCGCCATTGTTCATTTAGAAATGTTAGTTTCGGTTCTGCTTGTCGATTCCTAAGGAAATACATCTCGCCGCTTTCTGTACAGTTAGACGGGGGCGGGGCGGGAAGTGTAGCACATGGGTGTAGCACGGTGGCAGGGTTGGG
Organism: Pseudochaenichthys georgianus; assembly: GCF_902827115.2. Classification (NCBI taxonomy): domain Eukaryota; kingdom Metazoa; phylum Chordata; class Actinopteri; order Perciformes; family Channichthyidae; genus Pseudochaenichthys; species Pseudochaenichthys georgianus. Next base: position 11,090,468 of record NC_047509.1, read on the forward strand.
AAGCAAAACTCGGTTCCGAGTAGGAACAAATAACAATTGTCCGGTACCGGGATTAATAAGAGTTGTGAGGACAGGAGGCGAGGCCGAGCCCCGCGGACTGCAGCTCTCTTTCTCTATGCTCCGGATCAGCTGATCGCTGCACGGTGCAGCTCAGCGTCCCTCTCTCTCTTTCTACACACCGCTACCCGTTGAACAGCCTCATCTTTGTCAAACTGTCTTATGTTCTTTCTCTAACACATAATGAAGGTTATTAAGCGTTTTAACTCCTGTGTTGTTAATATTGACCACCATTTCCTTTATGAAGTAAAGCAGCCTCCCTGTCTGTGTCCTCGCGCTGTCCTCACATCCCTGGACCCCCAGACTTGGAGGAGCACAGGGATGTCAGTATTGTTTATGAAGCAGGGTATAGAAAGTACATTATTGAAATGAAAATACTATTTATTTACTTTTACAAACAGTGAGCAGCTGGGCAGGTTGCAGCATGTGTGTTGCAGGACATGTGTAAGCGTCTTTGAGTTGTAGAAAAGCGCTAGGCCTATAGGCTATACATCTAATGTGTCATTATTATTATTAGGTTATGTCCTATGTGTTGGACATGTGTGGTTAGACTCTGTCTCACAGGCAGGTTGCAGCATGTGTGTTGCAGGACATGTGTTGGACACACAGACTGTGTGGTTGGTCTCTGTCTCACAGGCAGGTTGCGGTGTAACATCAGAGGAGACTGGGCCAATTGTACATTCTCAAACTGCACCACTTAGAACTAACTAAACAATGCATAGATTATTTTTATATAATTGTATTCAATAACCGTAAGAAATTAAACAGTATGAAGTGATTTGTAAATAGGAATACAGATTTGACTTAATGTTTTCATAAATATATTTTTCTCCCAGTTTGACCCTCTCAAAGAACCGGAATCGAGAACCGAAAATAACCGGAATCAAAAAGCAGAACCGGAATCGTTAAAATCCAAACGATACCCAACCCTATGTGTGATGCAGTAAAATCGTACCGCTCACTTACGTTAGCGGTGTCGTAAAAAAACGTGGGGAAATGTAAAATACGATGACGAAGAAGAAGATTCCAGTGGCCCCAATTTTTTTTCAATTCTGGACAAGTGAAAAATGTATTCGGACAAGTAAATTGCCAAACTCACTTGTCCATGGACAAGTACTCTCTAAAAACTTTTTCTCACACTGACTTCTACAGTGATATACCCATAGACTGCATTTGTAATAGAAAGGGTATGCAACATTTTTTATGGGCCATAATCAATATTTGTATAAGCATGTATTAAAAGGTCCCATGTCATGCTTTTCCGGTTATTACCCGTCCCCTTGTGTGTTATGTAGCTTTGTATGCACGTAGACGGTCTGCAGAGTCACAAACCCTCAAAGTACACCCTGTAGCGAGTAAAACTCTAACACAGAAAAGACCTGTCTATGCTGCCCCTGAACGCCTCGTTGGAGATTTCTCTTTTTCCATTGTTTACTTCTTGGGTTTAGTGACGTCTTTCGGGTATAGTGACGTAACAAACTCCCAGCCAGGCTACGGGTGGGTGTGTGTGTGTGTGTGTGTGTGTGTGTGTGTGTGTGTGTGTGTGTGTGTGTGTGTGTGTGTGTGTGTGTGTGTGTGTGTGTGTGTGTGTGTGTGTGTGTGTGTGTGCTGGGTTTCGCTGTGTCTCACAGGCGGCCACTGGGCTCACAGGGAGGGGGGGGGCAGGAGCTCCAACAAGCCATTTAGGACAGAGAGTGAATACACATTTTAAATCGCGATTACGATTATGGCTTGCGACGATTATGAAAACAGCATAATTGACAAAATACGATTATTTTGCTGGGTGCGTTTCGCCCCTCCCTAAAAGCCCACTCGGCCACGTGGGAGTGACATGTGTTGTGAGTGTTCAGCGTGAGCGAAGATGTCAGAACAAGAGCAGCAACTCGTTAAAAAGAAGGGTAAAACTATTTCCACTATTTGCAAGTACTTTGTCATTACATTTAACATCGCTAAAGATATGTGCCCAGTTAGCACTGTTAGCAACCAGGGCTTCAAGCAACTTGTCAACACGTTGGACAAGCGTTACGCGATGCCGTCTCGGAATTATTTCAGCAGGTCTGCGCTGCCTGCACTATATGACAAATGCCGTGGGGAAGTTGAGAGAGATGTGGCTTCAGCTGACTACTTTGCTACCACAACAGACCTATGGTCTAGCCGAGGGGTGCCCAACCAGTCGATCGCGAGATGTGTCTAAAAATAGAACAACAATATTCTGTTTTATCGTTAATGTCCTGTAACATAATCTTCCTGTGCCAGAATAATGCACTTGAACGCATCACAGCTTTGTGATTGGCCGGCGTCACCCCATGTGCGTGGCTGAGGGTCTTCAGTCCAGGTGGCAATATTGTCACCTGCCTGCGCTCATCTCTGAAACCAGACCATGTAAACAGGCTGGTGTTTCTTGCAAAAAATCTTTAAGAGATGACATGAGCAGCCTTACCAGCATTTGCCATGGTGGCCTAAACATTTTTATTTGGTCTTAAATTGTAGTTCAACATTTATTTCCTGTTACTTCTGGACCATGACGGTTGGCCAGCCTTCAACGTTTAACTGAGTGGAATATGTTGAATATGTTTTACCAAAATGTTGGCTATATGTTAAGGAGTTTTCAGCAGGTTGTGACCGTGCACTGCATCATATGTGATTTAATTTATTTTTATTTATCATTTTAATAATATATGTTTAGTATGGTTTTGGAAGTGCGCTCCAACATATTTGTTGATCTTGTTTATTGGTAAAATATTATTTGTTTTAAAGTTCAATAAATGGTCAATGAATAATCGTCAAAATAATCGTGATATCAATTATTGACCCAAATAATCGTGATTATGATTTGCCATAATCGCACAGCCCTAATACACATACTTTACAGAGATGCTGTATGAGAAACCAATGTGAGTTTGGAAAATTGCACAATATAAATCTATTTTAGTAGACCTCAACAATGGAATTATGATCAGTAGAAATGGCCATGACATGGGACCTTTAAATAACAATATAAAAACAACTTTTAGCTCATTGCTTGTGGAGCATTTATCAGCTCATTAAGAATTGTAATGCATTTATTTTAAATCAGAGAAGTACCATCACACGGTAGACCACTTAACACGGGCAGACAATTTAACCACGGATTCACAAATTCTTTCAACAGAAACTGAAATGAGGCCAAAGACAATCTGAGTCAGGAAGGAGAAAAAGGGCTGGTGGTTTTTCTCTCATTGGTCTGACTGCAGGGTTGAGGTGGATGACAGCGTTAACTACAGTACAGCATGGGGAAACCCCAGGTCTTTCTTTAAGAATTGATGGGATGTCGGTTTATGTGTAGATGCTATTTTAACAGCTGGCAGATTGTCAACATATGACCGAAAAAGTTGGAAAACTAACAGCAGACAAATACCTCTCCCTAATAACAGCCTTCACTGACAAACATGATGGATGAAATAATTATTCTAAAATGAGCCGACCAAGAAAGTAATTCTAGGCTTACCGCTTTGGATCAATAACACAAATGTGCCGTTTCTTCTCGCCGGTAGTGGTTTAATTCTAAATAGCAACCTAACACCCTGTAATTGTGAGGGTGCTGCACTCCCGTCATCATGTGACTCACAGCACCAGTATAGCCCTCATTAAATCCCAGCAACACAAACAAACATGGCTGTGGGAATCCACCCATGCAGCCCTGGCCTCTCCTCTAAAGCACTTATCCAACCAACAACGGGACATTTATTCCCAAAGAATGAGACATGTCTTTTACTGCTCACAGATAGCACAGATGCATTACATTCCCAAACTGCCTATCATATCCGGCTACACCCTGAGTCTCAACACATGCCGTCACCGCCTGTCACATTTGCAAGGCTGCATTGTGTATCAATTAGGGGTGCAACAACTAATCGACTTAATCGATTACCAAATTAGTTGCGATTCGTTGGTGACGTCATCACGTGTGTTTTACGCGCCGTTAAGCTCCAACGTTATTGGTCTTTTTATCGGTACTGGAGACATTTAAAAAAGATATGTCATGTATTATTGCTACATAAGCATTATATCGCAGTCTTAGTGTTGCCAACTCTTTTCTAATATGCAAAAAGACAAAAAAAAAAACGTCTGATGTATTTTCGACCTTTCTACGGAGCCCCCCTGGTGACATTGGTGAGAAAAATATTAATACGTGGCCACTTTCCAATCCAGAAGAGAGATCTTTCTCTCCCCCGTCTGTGTGCGAGGGGGCGGGGCAGTTGACTAGTGCTGTAGCGACGCGTCGACAACGTCGACTTCAAAATATCGTCGACGACATATTTCCGCGTCGCTACACACACACGTGGGTCACCCACAGCAACAAGCAGTTCTAGCTGTGGTGGCTACCATTAGCAGTTAGCATTTGCTCTCCGATTTTTACATTAAAATGGAATTATGGATTATAAATTCAATCATTTTTTTTATACATAGACGTTAAAAACCTATGGATTAACCGATTCAGCCGCTTTTTCCTCTTTCTCATTTTAATGCCATTGAACACGTCTTTTGATCAGATTGACAGCTACGGTGGTGAGACGATCTCCCTAGAAGCTCTGTAAAGGTACGTGTTGTGATGACTGCATTTGCTTCCCCTGTCGCGAGTCCGGATCACTCAGTGATGATACTATATACCTACATAATCTGTGGAACCTCAGCTTTAATCGGATATCTTGTATGTGCAGCTACGATAAGTAATAAGGTTACTTTTATCTTGAGTTCTGTGCCAATGTCCGTTAGCATTTTTCGCTCAGGGGTCATTTAGATGCTTCTTATGAGACTTGTGTTTTGTTTTGGTAAACATGGTTTGCATCGTCAATTAGCTGAGATTATTTCCGTTAATCTGGTATAACACATTAATAGGTTCTTAAATATTAAGATCCCCTGAGACACAGTATCGTGAAATTTTTTTTTTTACATTACGTTTTTTATGAATTGAACAGAAAAATAATCGTTAGATTAGTCGACTAATCGATCAAATAATCGCCCGATTAATCGTTTTCAAAATAATCGTTTCCCCCCCCGGCACTACAGTTGACACACACGCAGCTGGCTACATGCAAGCAACACACTGCGGAGATGGCAGAGAGAACGCGCTCCGAGGTGTGGTTGAACTATAGCCGTGTCGATGTGGACAATGCTCGTTGCCAAAAGTGCAATAAGAGTTTAGCATGTAAGGGCGGTAACACGAGCAATTTGTCTAAACATTTAGAAAAAGTGCTCCACATTCAGACGGAGGAATGCACCGGGTTCAACTGTCTTTCTAGCAGCTCTGTAGCCCCATCCACGAGTAACGTTTCCACGTCAGATGTTATGTATGCTAGCAGCAACACACGAGTTAACTACATTATACAAACATGAGTTAATGATTAGTTATTTATTTTGTTAAAGTTTCAGCTATTCTGTTTACAGTTCTGTCATCAGATTATTTAATACGATTTGTTAAAACATGTTGTTTCTTTTGAAGTGAAATATTATTTATTTAATTTAAATAAAAAGCAATGTTAATTTTGTTCAAAATGTGTTTAGTTCATTTAATAATATATGTATTTTTGAATCAAGTATTCATCTTTATTGTCTTCATTGTTAGTTTGCCTAAAACAACCTCAAGCTACATCTAAAAGTTGATGGCGAAAGAGCGTTTGAGAAATTGTGCAAGGCATAATAGTCCGAATAGTCGATTAATCATTTCATTAAATCGATAGATTAATCGATTTTCAAATTAGTCGTTTGTTGCAGCCCTAGTATCAATAAAACAAATAGCCACACATGTACAATTCAAATGTAGCTCTAGATGGGACCGTTTTTGAGAATCTAAAATATAGGCTGAATGTGGTTTAAGATCATCGATCCACTCAAATGCAAGGGTGCTAAGAGACGGATGAGCTGCCCAGACCCTGGACCTCTGGGGGCAGACCTCCAATCCCATCACAGTTAATGCCTGATAAATGAGGATTAGACCCGTTAAAAGATCATTTCTTGTTAAATTAAAAACAACATTAGTAAGGTTTCCCGAATACAGCTGAGTCTGTGAGGGTACATTTATCAGAAACAGATCTTTTAGGCTTTGTTGTAGATCCAACAGGTTTCGTCTTATCTAATGTATGTATATTTCCTTAGTTGAATTTGTTTCAAAACTATTTCAGAATTCAAAAACTGATTATAAACTGCCTTTGGAATTGTGCAAGATTACAGTGATTCATTTATCCTTCACATGGTTGACAACTGATTTAAAAAAAATGTTTTAGTGCAGCTTATAAAGTACGAACATGCCAGCTAAACTAACGAATGAATGACAAAGAGAATTCCTGTTGCTTTGCCTTTCAAGTTGACAAGTTAAGTGGACAGCAGCTGTCTGTGAGTGACTTTACAGGGGCCCTAATGCTTCCTCTCGCTTTAAAAACAATTAGGATCAATTACAACCCTGTCAACAGTGCTATGATCATCAAATGTAAACTAAATTGCATCACTTATGAAAGCCATGAAGACTCTAATCCAGGATATGCTCCGGCTCCATCATCAGCAGGTCTGTCTGAGAGCTATCAATGACCACTAATGGGCCCTCCCCTGCAGGCTAAAGACTGAGTGTACACCATTGACTATTTTCAATCCCGTTGTTGTCATAGCACTGTTTGATAGACAGTAGGAATATATTTTCTTCCATTTTGGAACAGACTGCTTGCTGTTCTGGTTTTGGATTAAAGAAGTATTGAATACTGTTGACCTACTTCTGTGTGTGGTAATTAGGCTGCAGAGTGATCTTCTTTTTTAGTAGAGACAGGTACAACAATAGTTTACTGGAGCCTCAAGCTCGTAAAAAGCAAAGCACACGCCCAGCTTTATAAACAGTATTATAATGTATAGTGGATCAAGATTTGCAAAACTGTGGATATGAGCCAAGTATCATGAAAAGAGGTTGTGTCCAAGATCAGCCGTGTTATTGTAAGATAGTATGGCAGGCGGCCTGAAATATTAGACCAGAACGTGACTTCTGACAAACAGATTAAGCACACAAAGCATTCCATTTGGCAAAATACTGTGAATTTAAAATGTGATCAGAGAGAGAACTTGCCTGTACTATATTAACTGCACAATTTGGCATTTAAATCAATCTTTGCCTTAGCCCGAGAATCAATCTCATGTGAGCTGGGAACATTTTATATTTGCATTATGCATGAGATAACAGCTGACATGTCAGTTGTATTATGTGTGCATTGGGGACATGCATCAGTTGTATGCAACCTACATGTCAACATACATAACTGTAAGCCTAACAAAGGCCAATGCATATGGTGAGGAGGTAACAACAGTATTTACTGTGTGCTGAGATCAAGTGTGTGCATTCAAGTTTGAGTCACGATGTCAACTTAAATAACTAGTTTATAATAATACATTTTATTTATAAGCGCACTTTTCATTTGCACAAACAAAACTCAAAGTGCTACAAAATTAAAAAGGGTGAAACAAAAACAAAATAAACAATTGAAACAACTAACAACATAATAAAAGCCAGAATAAAAAGCCGTCACTGTTTATGCAGCTGTTCAACATGATTTATATTTTTTGCTATATATATATATATATATATATATATATATATATTATGTGTTGATGCATAGTTTCAAGAATCAGATATGGTATCCGTGTGGTTTTCCACAATAGATGGACGAATAATGGACTCAAGCTTTTAAAGTATGAGTAGAACGGGAGCAGATTATAGGGCAGAGCCGGCACACTTCATAACAGAGAGCGCTATCTGTTCAGACAGAAAGACATGCAGGCTACCACGCAACACAATGCTGACGTAAGGATAGGAACAATAAAACCAGTAACAAAACACACAGGGCACCGGGGTGGACTTGACAACAAAAAAAATAGGGTATGAAAACAAACTACTCAAATGTGATGTAGCAGTAAGGCAATGAGCTCTTCTTAACAACTTGACTAACTAATTAACTTGACTGTGGCTGGACAGAAGTAAATGTAATGTGACATAAAACCAAAATCAGACTTGGCCTTGAGAACTTGACCCAAATTGAAACTAAATCCTAATCTGACCTGCTGGAATGGGGCAACAGTCTGGGTTACACCATTTTGTCTCAGTTATATTTGAGACCATAAGACAAAAAAAAAGAGCAGAAATGCTTTATGAAAAGATTCTCTTTTACCACATGACATGTGTTACATTTTCTTAAAATTGACCGTTGATATGTAATTGATTATCAAAAGACTTACACATTATGTTTCTATCTATTGACTCATTAGACAATCGACATTTTGTATACTCCTAATGAAAAGTGTTTTACAATTTGTAATAAACTCACAATATGATATTATACAGATTATTCAGTGACTGCCATAATAATAATTGATGCAACATAATGTTTCCATCTACATTGCTCTAATCGGTGCATGTCATGAGTACAGGAAATGGGTAGGGCTGTTTATTACTGTCTAACCATGTTAACTAAAAAGCTCCACACACATCATCAGGGAGCCTGGCTGCTGCTGCCCTTACTGGGAAACTATAGTTGTTTCGCCCATTCAGTCAAGAGATGACCTCATCGATGAGAGTGAGAGGAAGAGGAGTGTGTAAAACTGTGGAGGATGACTCACAGTCTATCCATGGCAATACACAGACACACCATGGCTTGTGTCATATGGTGCTGTGCAGGATACAATGAACACGCCTTGACAACAAAATGAAGCTTTAAAGCCTGTGATTCCGACGTTACCACAACAAGCCTGTGGCGAGAATATAGAATATTGAAAGATCACAGAAAAAATAAATAACGTCCTTAACATGAATTTCAACACACTATATGAGGTGAATCTCCCAACCTTTAAAAACAATAGAATCAGTTGGTATAGGCAATTGTAAGTGACGTAATATTCCTTGTGTGCATGTCCTTCTTTGTTATGTGGTGCTTATAAAGGCCCAGTGAAGTGCCTAACTGCAAAGCACTACACAAGGCAGGAAACTGATCAATTATTGAATGTGCCCTCGGGTCTTAGCACATGGTAGTAGAGACCTACTGAAAATAAATGGCACATGGAACTGTGGACCAAAAATAGCCACTGCAGTTATGATATCATATGTTTGATAAGATACATGACTTTACATTAAACTAATAAAACATGAATATGTCTTTAAAGCAGACATTTTTACACACTTTGGAGTCAACTAATCTTACATCACCACATGTTTAAGGGTTAATTTGACCTGATTAAGAAAGCCATGTGACGAGACAAATTACATTCTGCAGTAGTCGGTTTTGATTTAGCAGTTGGGCTGATCGGTTAAGCGAAACGTGATTCATTGCTTCCTACATGCCTCTAAACTCAGATCACTGTCACATGTTGACTCTGGGATAAGAGAGAAGTATCGGTTAACGGTACTTAGCTTTATTCATCAGTGGAAATTAATCCAGGAGATTACCTGTTAGATAAAGATAAACTAAATAACGTTACAAAATCCAAGATGAAGCAATGCGACTTCACAAGATGCTTTGTGTATTTCCTATTTATCGAGTCAATGAATCATCCGCGTCTGGAGATACGATTTAATCATCTCCAACGTCAAACTATTTGTTAAGGAAGACCGCCTTTATCACACACTGTATTAGCTTGTGTGAGCTATCTGCTCTAACAGACGTGGCTGCTTTTGTTAGCAGCCGGGTACCGAGCTGTCCATAGCCGGGTGTTGACGCCTCGGCTACCGTTAGCTTGTGCAACTAGCCTGTTAACGCTCGTTACGGTGGGATATCACCAGTCATTTAACAATGAGTAACGTTAGCCGGAGGCATTATATAGTGGAGATGAGGAGAGCCAACAAAGAGGAGCTGCTATCGGTAGCTTTTCGCCTTGCAACCACCAGTCCAACACCAAACACATTACTGTCTACCTGCCTCGCCTGCTTGCTAACGCCTTGTATTAGGATTTCATCCCTTTCTTCATCCACGTTAGCTAGCTAACCTACCATACAATTAGCTCATGTTAGCTTTCCGTTGCTAGCGTACCCACAACAATTGACAGTCTAGACGTGGACGCCCAGTCTGCGAAAGAAAGCGACAAAATCTTACTGTATGGCGGTTGACTGGTAAAATCCTTAGTCCTTGTCTGGTCATTCATGAAATGCAGACAAGACGCAGACGGGATACGGTGTCCTGCCGTAAAGACACACAACGGCGCTGTGAAGAAAAATGTGTAGTACACGCCCTTGACGACGAGGATTGGAGTCCACATTTTCTCCGTAACCGCTCTCTGCGAGCGATTGGTCAGTTCTGATCATCGATGTAATCGAACATGAACGGGATTGGTCCATTATCTGTGTAATGTCGTTCTTAAATGTCTTTCCGATAGGTGCGTTTCATTTTGTCCCTGGCGCCGCGGGAAAAGACTCTATAGAGCCTTGACATAAAGCTCATACATATTCGATCCATTGTGGCCGCCCGTCTCCCAAACAATGGAGCTTACTTCAATTGAGGCCAACCAACCAAGCTCCCTACACAGCAGGGATTGTCCACAAAAGATTAATTGAGCGCTGCTTGCCTACAAAGAGATCTATGTTACAATTATTATTATTATTATTATTATTTTATTTGATATCACAATATGTCCCTGGGCATATGAATGCAAAACGCCCAAACTGCTCTTTTGTTATTATTCTATTTGTGTACTTTCCCACGTTTACTCAATGTATGTTATGTTAAAGAACACCTCTAGATGACACAAAATCAGACATCATATTTTTTAATTGGATGAGTTATCAACAAAAATACATGTTATTGTTGTCAATGATAATATCTGCAAGTTACCAGTACACATAGCCTTTTGTAAATAAAGCTTTAGGCCTTGCTTTGATTGGTAACTGAATGAACTGTAGACCATACACATTGTAGTAAGTCTCTTATATTTCTTTTCAACAAACACTAAAACAATAGGCTATTCTTTGCAATAGACAATTATAGAGATCTTCAATGAAGACATTATTGCAGACTGAGCATTATAAACCAAATACATATAATTGGAACAGGAAGGATTGTTGGAAAATGTGTCATAAACAAACTACACTACACAACTTCATTGAAACACGAGACAAACGTTCTACTGTTCACAATAGCTATGAAAACAATGTCTCACTCTTCTGTTGCATTTATTTACTCATCAACTTAGAGAGTACCGTTTTTGCCCACTGTTGTTCAGCTTTCTTTCATGAAATGATTGCCAATAAATTAATCACTCTCCCGAAAATATTAGATTTTTTTTTTTAAAGGGGAAGTTAATTTTTCTGGGGAAATGATTGTAGCCTACCTATAGAGATAGAGTTGACTAGCCTACTTATCTAGATTAGTGTGTTTTACATCAGTCAATTAGTTGTCCTACAATATTGTAGTGGTTATTTTCATTGCCTACAAAATCTTCATTGTGCTTTTATGATGCAGAGTATATAATGGTTGTTTTTAATGCCAGATAATATCGGCCTTTCTGCATAGCCTATATAAAAAAAAATCAAAGACTATCTTCAACAGCCCTGTCCCACCTTCTCTTCACTGGTACTCACTTGTGTTGGAGCAATAGCTGTGGCCTGTAGTGGTGGGTGGTGATGAGTCTGAGTCTGCAGAGGCTGTATCTTCATCCTGGGAGCAGCCAGCCTGGATGGCCCGCAGGTAGCTGTGGCTGCGCGACCGGAAGCACGTAGGCGCAGGCAGATCCAGAGCCTCCACTGCCTGCGACTCCCCCTCACAGTACGGTACTGAGTGCCCGTAGCCGTGCCCGTATACCTGAAAGTACGTGTGCAGACTCACACGCTGAGAGCAGACGGCAGACTGAATAATATGCATTTACCAGGTACAATATATACCCAGTCGTGGATGCAGTATTTACATATATTCAAGCAAAATGTACTGAAAGTATAAGAGGTAAAATGACTAATTTCTCCAAAATGGCCCATGTGCTTTACATTTCAGCATTTATGATTTCATTGTTTAACTGTTATAGCTTGTTAAGGTGAGGCTAGTTTTGAATACTTTATGTAAAATTAAATAACTAAGCTTCAGCTTGGGGATTGGGCCTGTGGAGGGTCACATGATGGGGGTTGTGAGATGATTAACATGAGTGGAAAGAACAGAAAACAATGTTCTGCTGGACAAATGTATAGATATTTTAAAAAACGTTCTGTGATCTTTTTCATACTGTGAAATATTGAACATGTGTTACCTGTTTGGGCCTCGAGAAGTCATTTAAACAAAATCATCGGAGAAGATTAGAGAGGAATTTTCATGTTAGACACAACTCATAGACATCTCAAACATGAGACTGTTTATTTGTAAGGCTGACATGTCAAAAAAAGTTAGTAACCAATTTAATTAATATTAACTTAATATTTATTTAATTTACAACATAGAGGGTTACATGTTCTCAAAGGTTGGGAACCACTGCATTCATGTTTATTAATTTCGAAAAAGTAACTGGTAACTAAAGTACCTAAACTATTTTTGAGGTTTTTGTACGTAGTTACCTTCCACCACTGTCTCTAGCTGTGAATCGAGCAGGACACAACTATTAATAGTTTTCGAGAAATCGATGGAAAAATGGTGTGATGGCTTCTTGCTTTTCAGCTAATACAAAGATGCTTATTTTTGGCATCATTTTATGAGTCACTTAAAGCTGCTTTGTCCCAGTATTTATTTGCTGCACAGATTTGTCATTGTATCATGGGAATAAGCTGTGACGCCCAGCACCATCTGATGTGTTTGATCAAACGACATACAAATAAGTAGAAACAACAAGTTTGGGTATTTTTACGGTTGACATTTAGGTGGCAAATATGAACATACTGTGTGTGGTACATAGACATAAATAATATTCCCTGTAAATGAACTGATAGAACTCTTCAATAACATTGGGGTTTGTCATCCACACATTCTTTACTCGGATTGACTTCACTGTTACATTATCATTTGAATAATGCAAAGGCATTACAACTGATGGCATTTATTCTGTATGAAAGAATGTTTGCATTAGTCTGGTGTGTGATTTTTGCATCCCACTCCAATGCTGCTGCTGAAAATGTCTCCTCAGGTTTACACCGAGGCATATGTCCCACTTTGACATTCTGCAAACACGCTCAAGCATCTCTGTTATACCTCTAGTTTATTCCCGGCTGGCTCATTCACAGACGTCTCAATAGACTTTACATACACTTAAATATTCTCTCACGGCAGATTCAAAATTGGAGAAATGTGTTTTTTTGCTCATTCCCTGGTGATTTTAATTTTCTTTTAATTGCTCTCTGGAGATTTAAGAAATCACAAATTTCATAAGGTAGGAATATCAGCAACAAATACAATAAATGTTGCTGTCATGGAAACATTGGTTGACATCATGTTGTTTATAGTAAACATATTTGATAAGAGAGGAGACATACCTGCGTGGTGGAGCCTCTGCCCAGTGTGGCAGAGTATTGACTGAAATCATTGCTCCTGTAGCGTGGGGGGGGCTCCGTCGGGCTCACCAGGCAGTCCAAGTTATCGAGGCTCCGATTAGTCGACAGCTCTTTCAGGGACGGCAGGGAGCTGTGGAAGTGAATATTATAATAAACCTCTCAGAAGTCATAGACTGGAATAAGTGAAGGCTGTGTTTAATTGATGATATTCAGGAGAAACTTTAAATCACACTCCAAACATTTTCCCTAGGGATTTAAAACAAATTAAATACTGCTGAGATGTGTGGATAATGATATGTGCTCGGGTTTCAAATGGCAGCACAAAGGAAACAATGGTTTATAGGTAAAACTGATAAATATGTTTTGATCTACAGTTTGTAAAGTTTCCTCTGTTCTGCCTTACCCTTCAGGCACCCGGTGTTAGTGAAAATGTGTGTGCATAAGCAGCAGGGTGTGGTTGAGGGATTTCCATGAATTTGCATATTATGATATCAGGGCTTGAGGAAGCAGGCAAGAGTAAAGTACAAACACACCACTCAGGGTACCTGCAAGGGAAAAGATGAAGCAGGAGGCTGAGAGGAAAAGTACTGGGAAAGATTAGCCAAAACAAGGTAGTGGGTAGTGGTAGTGGGGCAAGTGAGGGAGGGTGGATGGCCACACTGCCTGCCTATGGATAGCACTGACCTCAGATGCTGCATAGAGCATGCATTCTGTAGTGGAGACCACAGATAATCCTCCCGCATGAGAGCGTAGCAACGAGGTCTGTTCGTGTGGGGTGAAACACATGGCAACATTTCATCTCCTATTTCTCTTGTACCAAATGAAAAAATTATACTGGATGTAATTTCTTGTCCACTCTCAATAATATCCATACGTCCAAAAATAGCTTATATTAATTTGTTTTCACTAAGTGCT